>NW_007246695.1:204140-277427 GCF_000164805.1 Carlito syrichta | reverse complement strand
TTTTTTTTTTTTTTTGAGTTGGAGTCTCACTCTGTCGCCCAAACTGGAGTGCAGTGGCCGCTCCCGGCCACCGCAGCCTCGACCTGCTGGCCTCCGGTGATCCTTCCGCCTCAGCCTTCCGAGTAGCCGGAATTACAGGCATGTGCTACCACGCCCGGCTGATTTTTTGATTTATTGTAGAGATGAGGTCTCGCTGCCCAGTCGGGTCTCGAACCCGCGGACTCATGCAATCCACTCACCTCAGCCTCCCAAAGGCGCGGGATTACAGGCTGAGCCACCGAGCCCGGCGGTTGACCTTTCTTATCGTGGGACATAGCCGGTCTCTCTGCCCTGCTGTTTCATGACCAAAAATCACCTTTGTGCCTGAGGGTGAAGGCCTGATACAGTCACTGAATCTCCTCCAAACCCAGGGTGTAGACCTGTCCACTCTTCTTAATTTCTTTTCTTTTGTGTGATGCTTTATTCCTAAGCCAGGTGTAGGCAAGATCCTTTAATTACTGCCCCTCGCCCCCAATCTTGACTATCTGCCCAATTGCTCAGGCTTCTTCAGATGGGCACCTGCTTCATTGTCTTCTTTTGTATAAAGTGTAAAAGCTTATTTGTCATTTCAGTAGGGAGCAGTCTTTAAATCAGCGGGCACACTTGTTGTGCATGTTTTTACATTGTGTGTATATGTTTATAAAATGGATAGGCTGCCAACATGTAAAGATGAAAAGATTTCAAATTAAAATATACATATGACTTTTTTTCTTGGGGAATCAGAAAGTCCTAGACTCACTTGGCTTGCATTTACATATGGCAAAAATTGGTTGTAAAATTTACTCAGACTATGTATGCTCCCTCCAATTTCTCCTTCACCAATCTCTTCTTTCTCACCACAGCTTATGTAGAGAGGAAGTTTGAAACCTTTCTTTTAAAGCAGGGGTGGACTTCACATATCAACTTCATGCTGTAATTTGTCTCCTTCCAGGTTTTCTACAGAGTATGGTAGAGATGGGGCAAGAGGCGTGTTAGGAATTGGTTTTGACTGTGGCTCACCTTTGCGTTCATGCTGTCAGGTGTGTTGCTGGCTCATGGAGAGTTCAGGAACTGTACACTAAAAAGGAATTAGAATAACTGTGCAAATAATTAATAATATTCAGGAAAGCAATTGTGTTTTTCCATTGCCAAATTTAACTGAAAGCCCCTCTATTTAAATGTAGTTTACAGGCAACTCAGCATTGATATTTTGGACTTTGTGATTTTTTTTGTTTTTTGTTTTCAATTTTTTAGAGATGGTCTCGCTCTATTGTCCAGGTTTGAGTGCAGTGGTTTGATCATAGCTGATTATAACCTCAAACTCCTGGCCTCAAGCAGTCCTCCCACCTCAGCCTCCCAAATAGCTGACACTGCAAGCTGTTGTTTTCATAATAATAAAAAAGGAGCCAGGCTCGGTGGCTCAGCCTGTAATCCCACGCCTTTGGGAGGCTGAGGTGAGTGAATTGCCTGAGCCCGTGGGTTCGAGACCCGCCTGGGCAGCGAGACCTCATCTCTACAATAAATCAAAAAATCAGCCGGGTGTGGTAGCGCATGCCTGTAATTCCAGCTACTTGGAAGGCTGAGGCAGAAGGATCGCTGGAGCCCAGCAGATCGAGGCTGCGGTGGCTGGGAGCGGCCACTGCACTCCAGTCTGGGTGACAGAGTGAGACTCCAACTCAAAAAAAAAAAGGGCATGACTTTTTAAAATTAGATCCCCTACCGAGCAACGCAGAAGCCAGATGAGACATTTAAGCAAGAGGAGGTAGGAAGTAAAGGGAAGAACATGCATTAGAATGGGTAAGATATTGGCATTTGTTGTGGAGTTTTGTTGTTGTTTTTAACATTAAACTATTAGACACCATATTGCTGATTAGCAAGTGAACAAAAATGAGTTTGGAGTAATTCTTTAGCAGTTAAGCTCTGATAGGTATACGATTTCCACTTTGGAACACAAACTCTACAATCAAACCCTTGCTGAGATACTGTGCGCCTATTAGATAGATAACTGAGCCCGTAATAGAAACAAATGAATGTTTTGGCAAAGCTTTCAGGGCAGAACAGAGAAGAAAATAAAATTCCATTACCTTTAACTTAAGCAGCATGGTGTTATCTCCCTGGTTTAAAGATAGACATAAAAGCTCACGTTCTACGGATTGTGTGGGGCCCTTTGTGCTACAGAATACAGGTTACCGAAGTGGAGAGCAGTTTTGCTCTCTGAAATTTCTTTTGCTCGACTTTGCTTATTCCTAATATCTTTTCCTGCCTTGATTCTGTCTAGTTATTGCAACCTCTTTCTGTTTCTATGCTTAATTGGCTTCAATATATCAGTTAGAGAAGAATGTATACCAAATAAAAACCTATCTGACTCTCGTAAAATGGAGCAAATTTTAAAGTATCATTAAAAATAGGAATGTGTGAGTGCTTGTAGAGTCTAAAATGAAAGCATATTTTAACTGGCATGAATGCTCTTTTTCTCTCTATCTTGTGGAAAGAATGTAATTGTAAAACCAATTCTCAGAAATGTATGATTTAATACAAATCATTCAGAGGCCCAGTTAAAATTTAGTTTTGCTTTAATCATAAAAAAGGCAACTATTATAGACACTTGAAAATAATGAAGCTACTTTTCTTTAAAAAAAAAAAACTTCTGTAGTTTAGAGTTTTTATTTTTTCAAAATGCCTTCCTGATATCCACAACTTGGCTGATTCAGGAGACATTTTGAGGATGAACACAGATTTGCAGAAAGGATAAAAAATAACTTCCCATCCTCAGAGTTTTTAGACTTTTGGTGCTTTGATATCTTTTTTTGGCCATGAATTCACTGACTTGGGTACTTTATATACTCGTAAATACAGTCCTCTTTACAATAGGTGATTTAACAGTATGACGTTCATTCTTGTGCTAATTTTGCCTATTACTGGCTTTATTTCTAAATAGTTTGTATACAAGCATACATGTAACAATTGCTTTGTTAACATCAGTCAAAGAGTGATGTGGAATGTGGTTTCTAATAGTACACTAGTCCTGATTCATCTTAATGGTCTCTAATTTTATACTGACATGGAACCTTGCAGACTGGCCTCACTGGCTCACAGAGGACTCGCGTAGCCTGATTACTTGGCTGCTTTTGATATTTTAAGGTAAACGATTAAAGTTCAAGAAGGTGGAGTAATAAAGGTAGAATGTTATCAGATAGGGAGACGCCAACATGTTTCCGTAGAAAACCATCTTTTTCTCTTTAATCTTTGGCGATATTAGGTATTTAGCTCCATTGGCAAAAGCAGTTTTTCCAAAACTTGGTATGTAATAATATGATAAAATGCTCAGGTAGCTTCTAGGAAAATGAAGGGAATTGAAAACTCCTTGTACATTTTCATTTTAATATTAATTAGGACACAACCCTGTAGTCTTAGAAATTCTGGGCTCTTACTCATGAACTCTATAAAATTTTAAAGAAAAGCATTTGAAGCCAGTCGTGTTGACATAAAGTGATCACCCTTCTCCAGTGCTTCCTCTCCTGGTCTCCTCCATCTCTGTATGTTTCAGGACTTCTCTTTTGAGTTGTACAAGTTGTTCCCTGCACATATAGAAAATGCCATCTTTAGCCGGGCTCGGTGGCTCAGCCTGTAATCCGCGCTTTGGGAGGCTGAGGTGAGTGGATTGCCTGAGCCCGTGGGTTCGAGACCCACCTGGGCAACTTGGCAAGACCTCATCTCTACAATAAATCAAAAATTAGCTGGGCATGGTAGTGCTCACCTGTAGTTCCAGCTGCTTGGAAGGCTGAGGCGGAAGGATCACCGGAGCCCAGCAGGTCGAGGCTGCAGTGGCCACGAGCGGCTACTGCCATTCAGTCTGGGCAACAGAGTGAGACTCCAACTCAAAAAAAAAAGAAAATGCCATCTTTATTGAGTGTCATGTGAATGAGACTCCAGAGCTGTACACTTGGCATTCCTCTTGAGAACACCACTCCTGCTGCTGCAACCAAAAACCTCAATGGCATCCTTTACTCTCCTTTCTTCCCTCACCGTCATTAAATTGGGAGGGTGTCTCCAAAGCAGTGCTTAAACAATTCATCTGGAATTTATCCTTTGTCACTTTCATCACCTCCACTACTCTGGTGTCATCCATGACACCTTCTTTTACTTCTTAAAACTATGATACCCTCTTAACTAGTTTCACTGTCTCCCTTGGCTCCCTACAGTTTTGATCATACATCAGACATTGTGATCTTTTTCAAATGTAAAGGAGTGTCCTTCCCTCAAAACCTCCCAAATTTTTCTGTACCTACCGGAATAAAATCCAATGTCACTTCCATATCTTACGAGTAATATTCACTTCCTGTGATCTGCCCTTGTCACCTCCCATCACCGTTAACACTCTCATTTCCTACTTCTGCTCCAGCCACAGAAATAAACTTTTAACTCCTAAAACACACCAAAAGCAATTCATGAAAGCCTTCTGCATTTACTAGTCCCTCTACTCAGAGCTGTTCCCCAAATATCCACATGGCAGGCTCCCTTATTTCTTTCATGTTTCTGCTAAAATGTCATCTTGTCAGAGATAACTTCTGTAACTCTCCTCTCTGAGACAGAACCCCATTTCTCTCCATCTCTTTACTTTGTTTTAGGTTTCTCCTTAGCACTAACTACTGTCTAGTATTTTATATATATTTATAGATATACATATATATATTTTTATATTTTATATATTTTTATTTTTTTTAGTTGGAGTCTCACTCTGTCGCCCAGACTGGAGTACAGTGGCCGCTCCAGCGATCCTTCCGCCTTAGCCTTCCAAGTAGCCAGAATTACAGGGATGCACTACCATGCCCTGCTGATTTTTTGATTTATTGTAGAGATGAGGTCTTGCCAAGTTGCCCAGTCGAACCCGCGGGCTCAGGCAATCCACTCACCTCAGCCTCCCAAAGCTCAGGATTAAAATCTTCACTAATATTTATGTCTGCCTCCACCATCTAGAATGTAGGCAGTCTGAGAATGGGATCTTTGTTTTGGTCTCTGCTGTAATTCCAGAGCTTACAACAACACAGAGAATATGTTCAGTCAATATCTGATGGATGAAACAGTGATTTCTTTCTATCTCATCTTATCAAAGAGCAAGGACAATGTATATACCTTTGGGGGGAAATAATTTACATGTAGTAAACATGATTCTTAGAAATTTATTTTCTACTCTATGCTCCCAAATTGCATTAAGATTCATAGTAGAGATATTTATAGTAGTAGTGGTTTGTCAAATACAGTACTAGAAGTCACTGTCCCATGAATATGTAAATTTTAACAACTGACAGCAAGTTAAAATGTAACTCTTGATGCAGTGATGATTTCGCCTATATAGAGTATTCACCCATGTAAGTTTTGCTGGGATCATTTTTAACAATTTACTCACTGAAGCTTGGAAAAGTGAGAATCATTCAATAAAAAGAAATAATTTGAGAATTCAAAGGATCCTTAAAGGTCATCTACGAAGGTCTTTCTTGACAATTGGTTAATTTACTATTGCATAATTTTCAGTGATAGAAAACTCTGCCTACCATGAGGCTACCCATTTGGTTTTGTATTGATTTTCCTTATGTTAAATGAATCTATCTCTAGATAACTTATATACATTTGTCTTAGTTTCTAACATGTACAGTCCAAAGAATACACTAGAGACTAAAGTGGTATAAAAGAATTTTTAAAATGCAGGAAAAAAAGTTCCCACTGGATCATTCCAATCTTTCAAGTTTAATTGTACCTAAAATTAGACATTTATTTGATTCTCAGAAAACTAGGATGAAGAATGCTATTTCATTTTGATAAGAAAACATTCATAGAAGTTTATTAGCTATTCGATCTTTAACAGAAAATATATCAGTTGCTATTGCTGTATAAAACTATCACAAAATATAATGGTTTAAAAAATTCCCTTTCTTATGTCTCACGAGATACCTATGGATCAGTGTTGTGGTTCTACTGATCTGGGTTGGGCCCTGTTGATCTCACCTAAGCCCATTCATGTGTCAGCTGTCATCTGGTGTACTTGCTGAGGGCTGGCTGGTCAAAGATATCTTTTGCTGGGGGAGAAAAGAAAGCCTCAGTATGTCTTTCATATATCTTTAGCAGACCATCAGGGTACATTTTCTTGACTGTAGCAGGGGTCCAAGAAAGGAAATAGTAAGTACTTTTTCTTTTTCATTTTTTTTTTCCCAAGTTAGAGTCTTACTCTTGTTGCCTAGGCTGGAGAGTAGTGGCACGTTCACGGCTACCGCTGCCTCGACCTGCTGGGCTTAGGCGATCCTTCTGCCTCAGCCTTCCCAGTACCTGGAACCACAGACACATGCCACCACGCCTGGCTAGCTTTTTGTGATTTATGGTAGAGACAAGGTCTCACCAAGTTGCCCAGGCTGGTTTCGATTCCCCGGGCTCAGGTAGTCCTCTTCCCTCAGCCTCCCAAAGTGCTGGGATTACAGGCTAAGCCACTGTGCCTGGACGTAAATACCTTTTTTTTGCTTCAAGTTTGCTGCTGTCCTCCTCTCTTGCCCTATTGCCCAACCTGGAGTCACAGTGGAGATTGACTGCAGAGGGTCTGGGCACAAGGAGGCCATTGATTGAAACCATTAGTAAAATCAACCCACCACCAATAAAAAGCACTGGAGGAGAGGGTTTAGGCATATAGACAAACATAAAGGATTGAAAAGAAGGAAAGAGGACGGGCGCGGTGGCTCACGCCTATAATACCAGCACTTTGGGCGGCTGAAGTGAGAGGATTGCCTGAGCCCACAGGTTCAAGACCAGCCTGGGCAACTTGGCGAGACCACATCTCTACAATAAATTAAGAAAAATTAGCCAGTGTGGTGGCACATGCCTGTAGCTCCAACTTGGAAGGTTGAGGCAGAAGGATCGCCTGAGCCCAGCAGGTTGGCGGCATGCCACTGTACTCCAGCCTGGGCAACAGAGTGAGACTCCAACTGGAAGGAAGGAAGGAAGGAAGGGAGGAAGGGAGGGGAGGGGAGGGGAGGGGAAGGGAGGAGAAGAGAGGAGAGAAGAGGAAAGACATGGAGACAAAAAATGACAATGAAGGATGGCTAGATATCATCTTCTAAGGGATAGTATAGGTGCCAAGTGTAATCTGAAGAGAAGAAAATGCTTCTGGGAGGGTACAGGAACCAAGACACTTGACCTGGAAAACAAGCTCTGGAATAAACATGCAGTGTTCATAACAACATATTAGGATTTTCCCATCGATAGCAATATGAACTCAAGTTTTGCTGCAAGTATGAAGAGAAAAGAAATGCAATTAATTACCACAGAATTATCTGGTAGAGCATTTTGCAACTTCCAGAGGAAAACTGAACTTATAAATGTTGGAGAATGAGAGCAAGTGATAACAGACTAATAAAGTTTTCATACTTGCTTCTAAGCAGGCATCCTTTAATAATACTGCTGAAAAGTTATATATACATGGTGTCTTATTAGACCAGACAAAACTGACTTGAATTGAGATATTTTCCTATGCTTTTCCATCCTTCTGTCTTTTCTTCTTTAGTCTTTCTTAAATACTAATTATATTTCTAATATCACTCTTCAACATGGAGAATAAGACTGGGTAATAGCACAATACCCATTAAGAAAGGGGATTTCACATTTCGATTCTGAATTTGGCTTAGTAAACCACTAAATAAAGTATATCCAACTTTCATTTTGTAAATGAGCTGTCAGGAACAGAAATCTGTTTTGTTTTGCTTGTTTTGTATGTTTCTGCCATCCAAATATCAGAATACTTCTTTATATTGGTTAAGAGTTGGGCATACTGATATAAAATTTGCAAACACTGTAACATTGTTTTAAAGAAGACTAAAATTGTATAAAGGGAGAAAAGTGTTATCTTCCATGTACTTGTTTCAAGGTAATTCTACAAATTCAAAAGCCAGTAAAATTTCTTTTTAATATGTCAATTTCAGTAAAATAGCCATTTTACAATTTCATGATGTCATGGTCAAAAATAAGTGAGAAAGCCTTTATTAGATCTTCTCTTCGATTTATTTCCCTTCTTTCATATTCTAGGCTGTTTGTTACAGTTTATACAGCAAAATCTGATCTAATTGTTACTTAATGAATTACCCACAGATGGCCTAAAATCTGCTTATTCTACCTAAAGTTTTTTTGGTGCATTTTTCTCTCTTGTCATTGTTTTTATTGAAGATGGTTTCATTCTCATTTTTATTTCTGTAAAACTAATAATAAAGAGAGTAATCATATCTTCAATTAATTCTTCTAAATCTAGAAAAGAAGACTTCGAGAGTTCATCTCATGTAACTGTTGAATCATTTTTCCTATGTCCTCATTGTGTCCTAATTTTTTTAACTGTTATTATTAGAAATGTCATATTCATATTTTGATTTCATTGAGATTCAGATTTAGGATCTGTGACCTTGAAATGACTCATAAGAGCTTAGAAGTTTTCCATTGGAATTTCAACTAGAATGGTGATTGCAAAATGTAACTAGATATTAATCATCAATGATATTATTAAATATATATTTAGCAATGCATTTATTTTCTTTTCTCTAGGTTGTGTATCAATAACAACAAACTTTGTTTAAAAAAGCAAAGTTTTTTAAAACTTTATGAAAACACACATATATAAAGTTTTTTTTAATAAAGAAGGAATGAGAGAAGGTCTATTCTTGAAATTAAAGCTAACACTAAAAACATTCATGGTGTGTCTATCTGTGTGATAAGTTTGCAAAAGTTTCCAGCATCAATTAAATTCTCTGGGAATCTATTTATTTCAGTGTCTAGTAGCCAACCATGGGATTAGGAATGCTCTCGTCTCTTTTATTCATTGAACAGTGCCAAAATGATGTTACTTTTGGGGATTGTATACTTTTCTTCTCCGACATTTCCTGCTCTCCCTCTCGTCTTTCATTTCCTTAGCGTTGTTTTACCTGTGAAACAAGAGGATCCCTCTCCTCCACACTCATGCATGAAATTCAGATGTAAGGCATAGTAATTTGTTTTTTCTTTTCCAGATCCCTGTCTTGGTCACACAGATAAGCTCGACCAATCATCCGGTGAAAGTGGGACTGTCTGATGCATTTGTCGTTGTCCACAGGATCCAGCAAATTCCCAGTATGTAGAAAAAGGGTAATGGCAAAGTGTGTACCTCCTCTGGGGGTGAATTTAAAGGAGAGGGAACTCAGGCAGTTGTAACTGAAAAAAATAAATAAAGTAACTTAGCTAATCAATTAACTAATTACTGCTTGTCAATTCTTTTGTTTGGTTTATAACTCCTATTGGACTGTCTTCTTTACTTTTGAACCAGTAACTTAGGTAAAGAGAAATTAAATAGCCAAACCAAGAATGTTCAGTTTTGGACTCTTTTGGACAGTTTGCTTGGTTGAGCAGATATAGATCTGTTATTAATAATAAAAACTTAAAACACGAACAGTTTATTTTATCGATGGGCCTATGACTTTCTATGTTTGTTTAAGTCTGTTGATGAGTGAAAAAGCAACTCTGCACTGTTTTTATGTTTAAAATGTTTGTGTAAGCCGGGCTCTGTGGCTCAGACTGTAATCCCACGCCTTTGGGAGGCTGAGTGGATTGCCTGAGCCCACGGGTTCGAGACCCGCCTGGGCAACTTGGCGAGACCTCGTCTCTACAATAAATCAAAAAATCAGCCGGGCGTGGTAGCGTGTCTGTAATTCCGGCTACTTGGAAGGCTGAGGCAGAAGGATGACCGGAGCCCAGCAGGTCGAGGCTGCGGTGGCCGGGAAAGGCCACTGCACTCCAGTCTGGGCGACAGAGTGAGACTCCAACTCAAAAAAATAAAAAAAAAAAAGTTTGTGTAAAACTGTTTGAGAGTCTAAAGGAAGATGAAGGAAAAAGTATAAATTTAGGTCAATAAAATGTGAGTGGAGCTATACCTACCAGAGAAGACATATATTTTCTTTGTTTGAGTTATATTCACTTCTCTAGCTTAGTTCACATTTTGTAGAAGAAAAATGTCTAAAGTGTTACTTTGGGCAACTGCTCATGGTATTAAAAATTCAAAATGTTAACTACGTTTTGCAAGAGTTCTGACCACCCACGTAAGTAGCCATCCTTTGGAAGCTTCTGGTTTTTAAAGCTCCTGTACTTCATGAACTGTCCTAAGGGAGACTTTGGTGTGTTAGCTAGTATCAGGAGTATTTGTGAGCTAGATGTGCTTATTTAAAGCAGGGGGTGATAATAAGATATATCAAGATAAGATCATTTATTTCCCTTTTGTTCAAAGTTCTTTTCCTTCTTTTATTTCCTCATAGTGGTAGACAATTTATCACATGCATATGCTGTTTGGTCATGACTCGAGGTGATTCTACTTAATTATGTCATCTCTCAAATACAGAAAGTAAATGGAGTGGAAACTAGACTTTTTAGAGCAATGGATTGGCTTGAAACATTATAAGGGTATCTTACAACTTTACTTTAGAATGGCATTCATACATGACAGTTCTGCTTGGTGAAGAACTCGTACCCTCTGTGGGGTTTCTCCCTCCTTGTTAGCTGAGAATTTCAACTAACAAGCCTGGGAGGCAATATTCAAGGGAATTGTTAAATCAAGGCAGATTTTCGAGAAACTAAATTGTTCTGTGAACAAAGCAAGGATATATTAGTATGTGTAGGCAACATAAAAGCATCCTGACAGAGCTCTTAAATAAGAGGCTGAGCCCTGGGAGAACCAAAGTTGGCTTCTGTCTAAGGAGGAGTGTTCTCACATTCTTTCTTTCAGAGGTGTTAAATCAAGCGTGACTTGAGTCAATTATTGCACAAGTAAAAGGAAACACTCTTTTTCGTTTATTTGTTGATTCATTTCATCTCTGAAAGAATTATATTTGCATCTTACTCAGAGGGCCTTTTCGTCCATACTGCTGTTCTGCTATATTATTGTTTAGAGAAAAAGACCCACCAAAGTACAAAATAATTTTTTAAATAAATACATTTTAATATGTGAATATTTTGTTGGCATATTGCCCATGTTAAAATTGTACTTGAGATATCAGAGTCTCAAAATGCAATTTTATACCTCTTGTTATACTGTAAAGGGATAACTTGTGATTTAGGGGGAGCTGTCTTCCAAATTCAAATATAAATCTCATTGAATAAATTGGTAAAATTCATATGAATTTAGAGACCAGACTGTGTCTAAAGTTTAGTACTCAGCATTCTAAAAAATGTTCTGAGGCAGGCTGCATCCTAGAATGGCAGCCATATTTCCTGTTGAACCTTACTATCCCATCCTGAGAAAATTAGCAAGAAGGAATGAAAGATCTGGGTCTCTAATTCCCATCACTGCCGTTAGATGGGACCATATTTGAGCAAGAAAATTGGAATTGATGTGTTCTCTTAAAAATATTTTGGAGAACAGAAACTCTTAATCCTTTAAAAATCTGTTCCCATGTTACAAAGTATAACAGTATATGTTACATGAGTTTATTCTATATAAGAGAAGTATAGTTGCATTGTAATCTCAGCAAAAACCAAAAAAAGTGCATATATACTTATGCCAGAGATTAGGATAACCCAAGATTAGCATAATGAAAGTCACACTAGTATTTTTTTTTCCTGAGAAATAAGATGATTCCTAGAGATCTGTATGTTACTACTCATGCAGTCAGAATTTAGATAAATATTTAAATCTTTTTCAAAAAAATTCTGTTCCCAAATTTAACACTCTTGACTATTAGGAGTTGGCCTTTAGGGAATTTAAATCCCTTATCTTTGTTACCCCTCACCCTTTTTTTCCTCTGTGAATTTAGGGAACAACTGATTATTATCCTAAATAATGGGTGGTTTCATTTCTTCTGTATTCCAAGGTACATTACATAGGACCTTGCTCTCATAAGATCAATTTTCTGTTCTTTTAATCATTTTGGTTAAGTAGGTTATATAAACCTTTGGCTTAATCTAGCCATGGGAACATAGAAATGCAAGCTACAGCCTTGAGAATAATTTTCCCCAGTGGTACCACCATTGCTATACCATTCTTATCAGATTTGGTGAAGGTTTGATACAGCATTAAAAAAACTGTAAGGCAGATTTAATTTATTTAGTATCAAAATTTCTTCCCATTAGTTGCTCATAAAACTGACAACAGCAAGCACTTGTTCTTCAGTTTTAAAAGACCTCCAAATAGTAAATGATTTTGATGTAACTTTTAAGCATAATTAATTAAAGCAACTTTTTTCTTTCAAAAATATCAGGTGATCTGTTAGTTTAAATATCAAAGGGAATTCAGACATTGTTAGTAAATTGATAAATAGTTCTGAGGTTACGAGTGAAATTCCTTTGCTCCAACAAAAAGAAAAAAAGAGAGAGAGAAAGAAAGAAAGATAGAAAGAAAGAAAAAGAAAAAGGTCTATGGTGAAATTAAGCCTTTCCTTTATATACAAAATGATTGTTTTGGTACGTAAAATACAATGTGTGTATAGCATGCAGTACCTGGCACAGGGTAAGCACTACACTTCTACTTACAGCTATTATTTTTATCATCATCATCAACACCATCACTTTAAAAGACAATGATACTGACTC
The DNA here is from genome assembly GCF_000164805.1 of Carlito syrichta. Classification (NCBI taxonomy): domain Eukaryota; kingdom Metazoa; phylum Chordata; class Mammalia; order Primates; family Tarsiidae; genus Carlito; species Carlito syrichta. The sequence continues at coordinate 264,833 of NW_007246695.1, read as the reverse complement.
AGATATCAGGCAGTGCCCAGCTCAGCTGCCCATCAGCATGGAACCACAGAGGATTTCCACTAAGAAACATTTGACAAAGTCCTCTGGAACGCTAATTCTTTCTGATTATAAATTTGTGTTATGTTTTTATCTCTTCATAAGACTTGTGCATGCCTGTGTATACTTCTGTTTCTGAATCACTTTCTGTTTTTCATAAAATGTATTTGTGAAACTTTAGAAACCGAAAGAACCACAAAGATCAGCGGATTCAATCTCTGCAGGTACAGACATGAAAAACAGGTCTACATACATTGATTGACTTTGGCTATTCATTTCAGATATATGAGTGTATAAATATGATTAGAAACACACAGAGCATTGTAATTCAGAGTAATTTATAAAATAACAGGAAACCCAAAGAACATTTAAGTCACCAGTTAAATCTACTACAGAGAGATAACAATCAATGACTTGTATCCGACTTCATTTATAGTATGTACACATGCAAACATACACACATGTTAAGAAAATTGGCATCGTGTATTTTTGCCACCTCTTTTCCCCTTCATATATACAGCACATTTTTCTACTCTGTTGCATACCTGTCTAAAATGTGATTAATGGCTACAACAGATTTCTTTGTTTTGTGATTTATGTAAGTTGTCTCTTCAGTGGTGAGTCATGTAGATTGTGTTTGACATTAATTATCAGTACAGCAGTACTGAACACATCCTTGTTTTTAAATTTTTAACATATCTGATTCTTTAAAAAATGATTGTAGGTGTTGAATGTTCATCGTTTTTTAATGTATTTTGAAAAAATTGCTCTTCTAAAAGTTGTGCAAATTCACACCCCCACCAGAGTTATATTAGATATCCTACTTTCCTAAATGCTTTCAGACACTATTCTTGATGTTTAAACTTTGAAAACTTGATAAGCAGAACATTGTAGTTCATGTTCATTGTTATTTCAATTGCCTTGTGATTACCAGAAAGTTGTAATATTGGCATATATTAATGGGTCACTAGTAATTTCCATAATTTCTTTTTAAATACCTCCGTCAAGTAATTCTTTCTCAGCCTTGGCTTATGTTTCTCCAAATCCTTTTGCACGGTGTGCAGAGGTCTTCCTGGGTAAATGCACAGTTCTCACTAGTACCACTCGCACTTGTTCGATTCTATCTCTTCCAGTTTAACATTTTGAATTTCAACCTTAATCTCTGGGGTGCTGACCTTCCCCATCATGCTTCACCGTATCTCCACCTTCTGAGCTTAATGAGCATGACGTTTCCAGCGAGAAACACAGAAAATCTAATCATGCCATTTGGCTCTTTAATTTGAAAAACTTAAGGCTGTGTCATTTTAGTAAAGAGAAAGTTACTTTAACACACACACGCAGAATTCTTGCACTAGAAACTTATCTAGAAAGCAGCTGACCCAACTTAAAAGATTTTAATACAGATATGAAAAGTTTTGATAACGACTATTTCTGATTCACTTAAAATATTTGACTGTAGTCTTCTCCTCAGTAGTACATTATGTAGTACTTTCTTTACATCATGCCTCTTCTCATCAGCATTTGCTGTTTTAAATTCATTGACATTGTTTGTGCTGCGAAGCTCCTTTGCATTGATGGTTATTATTATTCACAGCTCAGTAAGTTCGGAACATTAAGCATTTTCAGAAATAAAGCTGACAATTAACTTGTAAAGCAGGTATATTTTGAAAACACTTAGAGGGCCATTGAACTCTTTGAGAAACATTTGTATGTATGTATTTTGCCATACATGGTCTCTTCATACGTTTACAATCCAGGCAGCATTTTTCCAAAGAACTTGATTAAATTATGTTTAGAGAGAGAATAGGATAACCTTCACAAACAAAAGCAGAGTTTTGCTTCTTAAATATGCAAAATGTCTTTAGCTTTAATTTTCAAAGAAAAAATAGCATAGAACAGTAGGCCTTCTGATGGAACATGCTGTGCTGATGGAAATGTTCTGAATCGGAACCATCAAGCATAATTTTATGCCACAGGCAACTTGATATTGCAGTGTAGCTTGTGAGCCCAAGGAAGTGAATTTTTAATTGGACTTAATTAATTAATTTTAAGTTTATGAGCTGCATGTGACTGGTTGCTATCATATTGGACAGGGCAACCATAGATGCTATCCACATATTTAAATAAACTATTGAATGTCAAGCCGGCCTCGGTGGCTCAGCCTGTAATCCTGCACCTTTGGGAGGCTGAGGTGAGTGAATTGCCTGAGCCCGCGGGTTCAAGACCCGCCTGGGCAGTGAGACCTCATCTCTACAATAAATCAAAAAAAATTAGCCGGGCGTGGTAGCATGCGCCTGTAGTTCCAGCTACTCGGAAGGCTGAGACGGAAGGATCGCCGGAGCCCAGCAGGTCGAGGCTGCGGTGGCCAGGAGCGGTCATTGCACTCCAATCTGGGTGACAGTGAGACTCCAACTCAAAAAAACAAACTATTGAATGTCAAGTATATTTACATAATCATTGCTTATATTTCTTCCTTGATTTTATGACTTTAGAATATTAGATATGATTAAATAATACATTTCAAATATACATATATTTATTAAATAATACATTTTCAACTATAACCACTATAATACTCCCTCATGAAAAACAATTTTTTAACATACTATTTATTTTAAAATTGTGGGGTACAGTTAAGGGTTAGGTATACAAATATGCATTGTGTAGGTACCCTTGTTGATGAGGTGTGTCCCCCTCGTCCCCAGACAGATATTGACTACCGTTAATCCCACCTCCGTTCCCCTCCCTGCTCCCCCCATAGTTTCCCGCCACTGTCAATCCTTTACGATAGTTGTTCAAGGTCCACTTATTAGTGAGAACATGTGATACTCAGATCTTTGTTTCTGTGAGAGATCACTCAGTATTATAAACTACAATTCCATCCAGGTTGCTGCAAAATTCATGATTTTATTCTTTTTTATGGCTGCGTAATATTCCATGTGTATATGTACCACATTTTTTTTAATCCAGTCCTCTTTTGATGGACAGCATGGTTGGTTCCATGATCTTGCTGCTGTGAGCAATGCTGTGATAAACATACGTGTGAGGTATCTTTTTTATAGAGTGATTTGAGTTCAGGGTATATTCCCTGTAGGGGGATTGTGGGGTCATATGGAAGGTCGACCTTTAGAGCTTTTAGGAATTGCCACACTGATTTCCACAGAGGCTGCACTAGTTTACACTCCCACCAACAGTACAGAAGTGTTCCCTTTTCACCACATCCTCTCCAGCATCTGTTATTTTTTGAGTTATCAATAATGGCCATTCTGACAGGAATTAGGTGGTATCTCAGTGTAGTTTTAATTTGCATCTCTTTAATGACTAGTGAGGTTGAATATTTCTTCATGTATCTGTTGGCTGCTTATATGTCTTCTTTTGAGAAGTGTCTGTTCATATCTTTTGCTCACTTTGTAATGGGGTTGTTTGTTTTTTTCCTTTTAGCATGTTTGAGTTCCTTGTAGATCCTAGATGTTAGGCCTTTGTCAGACCTGGAGTTGGCAAACACTTTTTCCCAGTCTGTGGGCTGTCTCTCTGCTCTCTTGATGGTTTCTTTGGCTTTGCAGAAGCTTGTCAGTTTAATGAGGTCCCACTTGTCTATCTTATCTCTTATGGCCTGTGCGTTTCGGGTTTTGCTCAGGAATTGGATGCCAGTTCCAACTTCCATAAGGGTGTGTCTTGCATTTTCTAAAGTTCTTATGGTTTGAGGTTTTACATTTAGGTCTCTGATCCATTTAGAGTTAATTTTTGTGTATGGGGATAGATAGCGACTTGTTTGAATCTTCTGCATGTGGTCAGTCAGTTTTCCCAGCAGCATTTACTGAATAGGTTCTCCTCTCCCCAGTGGTGGGTAGTGTAGGCTTTGTCGAAGATGAGTTGGTTGAGAAATTGGGGTTTTGCTTCTGGATTCTCAATTCTATTCCATTGGTCTATATGCCTGTTCTTGTACCAATACTAAACTATTTTGATTACTGTAGCTTTATAGTAAAGTTTAAAGTCTGGTATTATGATGCCACCTGGCTTTGTTTTTTGTTGTTTGTTTGTTTTTTTTTTTTGCTGAGGATTGTTCTGGCTATTCTTGGTCGTTTGTGTTTCCATATGAATTCCTGTATTGCTTTTTCTAGATCTGAGAAGAATGTTGCTGGTCATTTGATGGGTATTACATTAAATCTGTAGATTGCCTTAGGTAAGATGGACATCTTCACAATGTTGATTCTTCCAATCCATGAGCAGGGAATATTTTTCCACTTGTTTGTGTCATCACTGATTTCTTTGAGCAATATTTTGTAGTTTTCACTGTAAAGGTCTTTCATGTTCTGGTTAGGAAAATGCCAAGGTATTTCTTTTTTGTGTGTGTGGCTATTGTGAACAAGATTGTACTCTTTATTTGAGTTTCTGTTTGTTTATTATTGGTGTAAAGAAATGCAATTGTCTTTTGCACATTTATTTTATACCCTGAGACTTTGCCAAAGTCTGTTATCCGTGTAAGGAGGCTTTTGACAGATTCTCTTGGGTTTTCAAGGTACACAATCATGTCATCTGCAAAGAGAGATAGTTTGACATCCTCTTTTCCTATTTGGATACCCCTGATTGCCTTCTCTTTTCTGATTGCTCTAGGCAGAACTTCCAATGAAAAACAAAATTTAATTTTGATTTGGTGGCAGCACACTTTCACTGTAATTACTTAACAATTAAAATTAAAAATATGTGGTCAAAAAATATGTAGTCAAAACTATGGAAAAAATAAGTAACCTTGAAAAACTTTGAAGATTTTTTTTCTTTTATAATGTTTTATAGAACCCAGTTCAAGCTATTTCAGAGGAAATGAGCTTCATTTCTTATTTTCAAAGGGATTGGGGTCTTTTTACTCATTTAAGGACTCGATATTCTACAAATCTGCAGTAAATCGTATCCCCTTACCTTCACTTTCCTCAAAATAGAAAACCCTTCAAAATTATTCATTTTACAGAAGATAAAATCACTTCTCTTTACAGCACAATTGCATTAGGTGCTTCGGTTCTCAAGTATGCGCTAGCTTGCCAAAGTTTCAACAAAAGGAGAAATAAATAGAAATCATGGCATTTTTTTCATAAAGTAACTTTTCATGAAACACTTCCAAGACAGAAAGAAAGCATTGTGCAAAATGATATTTTATTGTTTGAGTACATACATTTTGCAAGTACCCTGTTTGTTTGACCCTGACTGGATTTTTAAACAGAAATAAAAATCTAAGATGTTTCTGGATATTAGAAATCACTAATTAATCAATTACAACATATCTGAGCTTTTTTTTAGAGATTCTGTGAACAAAAAAAGTGTTCCTTCAGGGACTTATGGTTAAGTTCTCTATTTCATTTTATGTATTCATTCATTAACATTTCATCCTGTACAGCACTCTCTGATAAAGTGAATTTTGGCCAGTGTAAACTTGTATCTCAGTTTATTTAATAAAGCTTAAATTTTTTATTTCTAATATAAAATCCTAAAAGTCATGGGAAGAACTTTGATACATTGTTAAAAGTGCAAAGATGTCACTGTGCTGTTGTACAAAAAAAAAAAAACAAGGAAGTAAACATTTATTCATTCAACATATTTATTGACTTCCTATTGGGACAAGATTTTATAATCTAAAAAAAGAAAAAAACAAACTTAATGTGTTACTATTTTATTCAAAATAGTGAATCAGAAGTTTATATTTGCAAACCACATTCTACGGTTGCCTTATTATGGAAGGCATTGGAAAGTAGCCAAAACAGTTCTCAAAGATAATCTAGACTGGCTTTTTCTTTGCAATTTTATCTGCCTTTTGTTTTAAATTATGACCTCAGATATTAGTTTTTCTACTTTTTCCTACTTGCCTTCAAATTTGTAATTTCCCTTACCTTAATTATTTCTTACTTTTCCCCTATTACATATTGAGTATTTTTAGTTTTGCTTACACTTTCCTACAACACAAGGACTATCTCTATTTTTTAACTAATACTGGTTGCCTCCATTTATAGACATGCCTGCATGCCATTTTTTCCAGTTGAATTTTGCTATAGGAAGTTATGTTTCTTGAAATGATGTATCAAAAAAAAAAACAAAAGAAAGAAAGAAAGAAGAAAGGAAAGAAGGAAGGAAAAAGAAAAGAAGAAAATTTAAGATTTTTTTTCTTCACAGAAGTGCCAAACATCTAAATGATTTAGCACTTAATGTTTCTTTTTGATTACTTGATTTTAAAATTAAAAAAATCTTACTGTATTTCTGAACTGGAAGTTCCCTTTGGCCCCTTAATAGTTTCCTGAAAAATCAGCTGACAAAAGTCAGATTAACTAGAGAAAAGGCAACAAATTTATATTATGTGTACACATGGGAGCCTTCAGAATGAATAACCAAAGATACAGGGGGTCATTATCCATTTTTGCCACTTAGATTCAACAGTATGGATAGCTATGTAGAAATATGATTGGACAAAAAGTGTGCAATTAAATGCTGATAGACTTAGTGGGGAAACAAGGACTTTCTATCTAGATGTTTCTTGGCTTCTCTGAGCATAGATTTTTTTTATTTTTGCATATAGGGCAGGGCTTTCTCTGGAATGGGGGTCTTGTAACCTACAGTCAAACAGGGTACATCAGATAATTTCTTCTGGTCAGTTTTTGCACAGAAAGGCATAGAGAAAGTTAGACTGATATTATTTGGTATTATGGATGGCTTTGGGGAAAAGGGGTTCAGGTTTCTATGATCCACTTTGGGGAAAAGGGATTCTAGTTTCTTTGACTAGTCGGGGGGAGAATGGAACTGAGAGGGCAACTGGAGGGCAGAGAAAGGTCAGAGAAAAAGTTTTGCTTCTGAGGCTTTCATTTTGGATATTGTCTTCTGAACCCCAACACACCCAATTTTATTTAATGAAGTCACAATCTCCTTTCTCTCAGGAGAGAGAGAGAGAGAGAGAGAGAGAGAGAGAGAGAGAGAGATTGATTTAATGATATGACAAATGTATATTACACAATCTTCTCATAAGTCTCAGTAGCAGAAAGGTGTGTCCCCCTGGAAAACACCATATTCAAAAAAAACAACCGTGGGCCAACAGAGCCATGCCATTGGTCACAGGTCTGCAGCCCATGTCTAGTACTGGCTCAGTGTGGCACAACATAGACCATTCACTGTCCCACTACTGGTTCTGGTTCTCTTTTTCATTTATTTTATTGATACATAATATTGTACATATTTATGAGATACATGTGAGTATTTTTATATGCATAGAATGTTTAATGATCAAGTCAGGGTATTTGGGGCATCCATCACCTTGAGTATTTATCATTTCTACATGTTGGTAACATTTGAAGTCCAGGGTAAAGTGATTACTGAAGGAAGTCAGGGAATACAGATTGTTTAAGCCATTAGTAAAATATACATAGGAGGAAGAGAAAAGTGAGAATGTCTTAGATCCAGTTTTTTATTTCCTTTATGCACATTCAAGTAACTTAAGAAACCTGATCATTTAGGTTTTAATAGTGTCTCGAAACTTCAAAATCAGTGGGGGAATGATGAAAGGAAAACCTAACAGGTTTACTTAGCACTTCATGGTCACCAAAAGTTTTTGTTTTATCGAATGCCTGGCGACATTATTATTTGCTTGAATTAGAACTACAGAGGAATTTTTTAAAAAATGATTGTGGCTAATGCATTTTTTATTTGTAGGTGCTTTACTTAACAGCTGCAACTAGCTAATTCTGCTAATGTATTGGATTTTTGTGTGAGAAACTTATAACTGCTGTAATAGTGTCATTTTTATCTCAAGGGTCTCTTTTCTTGAGTATTCATGCTGGAAATGAACCTTGTAGTTGTGCAATATAGGCTATTTATGTTAAAGCGTACTCAATAAACAGTGCTAGTGTCAGGCTCAATTTGAACTGGAAAAGAAATGAGGTATAATTATTTGGGGCGAGTCATTAAACATTGGCAACACATCAATAAGGAAATATTAGCAAATCATTTGCCTGAAAATTCAAACAAAATATTAAAATATTTATACAAATATAAAAATAGGGCAATTTAGAAAATTCCCGATCTACTCTCTGTGTGAATGTTAGCTTTCAAAACAGGCAAATAAACTAGATCATGGCTAATCACTCCTCAGGGTACTCAGTCTGTGTTCATTTCCTCTAAAATGGATATTGATCGATGAGGATCCTTGGTGTTTCCATATGATCACTCTGTCCATCCTGCTGATATTGATCAGGTTTCTAAAACATGCAATTCAGTATTTGCACTTTGAATCACATCATCTTATGATTTTGATCACTGAACTATAATTTCTCTATTTGTTAATCTGCTCAGATTTGTTTATTTTTTAATCTTTAAAAGCTCCTAATGAGTGAGAATTGTAGTTGACCTTGGTTTTGTAAATTTTCAGAGAAGAATTAAAATTGTATCACTATCACTGAGATTGAATGTTTTACTCAACATTATTATGGCTTATTTTTTGAAGAAGATAAATTTGCTAAATACATTTCTGGAATCAAATGAAAGCTTCTAGCATTGGCAGGGCAACCAGTAAATAAATTCCTAGTGATTTGTTTCTAACAGGGGTATCTCTGCTGTCATTAATTGGCAGGTTATCAAACAAAAATTAATCTCATTAACGTTGGTTTTGCTAAATTCATCTCCTCCCAATAGTTGGAGGTCTCTGAGCAGATAATAGAATGAGCATATTACTCCATATGCAGGATCAATAATTATCTCTTAGAAGCTTCATAATCATTGTTGATAGTTGAAATTTTCAAAGTATAATATTAAATGAAAATAATACCAATGTTTTAAGCACTAAAAAATGTAGATACTGTGAAAACTTTAGTATGAAGACTCAAGAAACGCCATCTACATTTATTCTAGTGATTTCATGGAAAGGCCATAATTAACTTATTCCCAGAATTAAATTGTTTAGCAAAATACATGGGAAAGAAAGATATAGGAACTCATTTATACAAAGATAGATGATGAGTAATTTTTTATCTGCCTTACATTTTTTTTTTTTTTTTTGAGTTGGAGTCTCACTCTGTCGCCCAGACTGGAGTGCAGTGGCCGCTCCCGGCCACCACAGCCTCGACCTGCTGGGCTCCGGCGATCCTTCCGCCTCAGCCTTCCGAGTAGCTGGAATTACAGGCGCGCGCTATCACGCCCGGCTAAGTTTTTGATTTATTGTAGAGATGAAGCTGCCTTAAAATTTATTAACAAGATATAATTATTATACACCTTATGAAACCTTACTAAATACAGTAAAGCCAACATTTTCTCTAATTTTTGATGAATTTATTCTTTGAAGAGTTTATATGCTTCTTTCAGTTATGCCAATAAAGAAATTAATTGGATTAGGGTTTTTAAACAATGTTTTCAAATCTGACAACACTGAAAATATTTTCAGTGATGTCCTAAATCTACTTCTAGCCCTCAAAGTGTTTTATCTTTCTCTCCACTTCTTTTGGAGTAGAATCTCTTGGAGAATAATAGAAGTAGAGAAAATTAGAGATATTCATAGATATAAGTAAAGTTTGATGTCCTTCTGACACCTCTTAGATTTCTAGTAATCTTACTTTTTCTGAACACATTTATGAAAAGGCAACTCTTCTGGGCTACCACACCCTGTTCTGTCCTAGAAGAGATTATCACTGGGTATAATAAATTCAATAAAAATTTAACTCTCTTTGTAGATTGATTACATATAGATATGATTTTTAGTTTTAAATTTTTTTTCCAATCTCCTCACAGGTTAAGGCTTAACTTTAAAATTGCATGAGATGAAACATATATAATTCTACATTCATTACTAAAGTGCTATTGTCTTATTGGTGGAGGAATGTTGAAAGCTGATTTTTCCCCATTTTTGTTTTGCTAGATGTTCGAAGAAGAACAATTTATGAATACCACCGAGTAGAGCTACAAATGTCAAAAATTACCAACATTTCAGCTGTGGAGATGACCCCATTACCTAGTAAGTTAATATGTGAATATAGGTGGAAAAAATGATTTGCAAGTTTGAGGATTTGTTCAATAATTATAATAATTGTGTTAATTATATAATTATCATAATTGTGTTTGGCATTCATGGGTATTTTGATCCTGAGAGAATATGGGGACAGATGGTGATTTTTATTTTGGTTGAGCATTTCCCTCACCCCACCCCACTCCTGAAAACTGCCAATTCGTCCTGATGAATCTATTCTCTCCTGTTTCCTAGCTTGCCTCCAGTTTAATGGTTGTGGTTCCTGTGTCTCTTCTCAGATCGGATTCAACTGCAGTTGGTGTAGTAAACTTCAAAGGTAAAAAAATCATAAAACTTATTTTCAGAAGACTACTGCTCTCTCATTGAATGTTAAATGGATGTCAACCAGATTATGTATGTATTAACAAGCATATGTGTGTCAAAAACTATGTTTATATCATGACCAAACAGTAAAAAAAAACCTCAGAAGTAGGAATTTTAATATTTTCCTTTGTCTGAGTGCTCACAATTGCTAAGAACCTTGGTAATCTATAATATCATAATCTGACATATATTTCTAATTGTCTATGAGACTTAAGGTATATGATGATTATAGTTGATGAGTCTATAAATTGATGATTTTGGCCTATATTCTACAGAAAGTATGGCATGAGATATCCTCTTCATAGCAAGGGTGGTTTATGAGAATTACATTAACATTCTTAGTAAATTCCTGTGCAACATCTCAAAGGTTATTAGCCAAGATTAGGGATGTAATCTAAGGCTGACACTTTCTGACGTCTACATAAATAGAGCATGCAGTTTTGGCTTCACGTTATAACTAACTGACTTTGAAATTTAGCCCACGTAATTTGCTGATGTCGAAGAAGTTTACTGATTTTCTTAAGTAGCAAAGAGGATTTTCCAGAGATGGAATGATTATTTGTTAGAAATCAAGTTGAAGACTTGTAAATCTGTTGTATTATACACTCCACCATTTTGCTTATCAATTATGTCCCAGGCACTGGGAACACAACAGTGAACAAAATCGATGTGGTCCCCGTTCCCAGTGAAATTTACAGTCTGTCTGGAAATAAGTCCCTGATTCACCTTCAAAGTCTATGAAAAATCTGCTTCTTCCCTCAGGTGGAAAAGCGAGTATTCATGCTGTTAGTGAATGTTACACTAGCACTTTTGGTTGTATAACCAGTCTGTGTCTTATCTTCTTCTTGCTGCAGCATTTGCTGTAGTGATAAAGGCGTGTTCCAGGAATACTTTAAAAGTTATTGAGGAATGAAAAATAGATGGCCAATATTTTGATAACAAGCTTTCGGAAACATTTTAACTTGCTAACGTTAGGGCAAACACTGCAGTCGTGTATCTAAAACAATATTACATATGATAACCTTTGTTTTGTTTCCAATTTAACTTGTTCTTCCAGTAATTTCCTTTGTGAAATGAGTTCCAAATAATAAAAAAGCAGGCATGCAGTTTGCATTTTTAAAAGGCGATTTCGACTTAGTTATATATTCAGAGTGGGAGGAACTGCTATAAAAATCAAAGGTTTATGGTTATTTATATTTATGTTTTGCAAAGATTCCATAAAGATTATATGCAGATCAGAAGTTATTCAAAATCTGTTTAGATAACGACATAAGAGAATCGAAAGAGACAGCATTTTAATATGTAATAAGTAATACTGAGCTCAGAAATGGAAAATGTCCAAAAGAATTAAGCAGAAGGCCTTGGTTTGGGTTGCGTACCTACTTCAAGATGCAGTTTAGTGGTTATCTCATCTGAGTCTGTGTAAAGTACCTATGCCCCATGTTTCTCTGTATCCTGGGCAAACTGCTATCATTAGCATTTAGTGTAGGGCTTGCAGACACTTCTTCATTTGTCTGTCTTCTTTGCTAGGTGCTAGGCTTATTAAAAGCAAAGACCATATCCAATTTGTCTTTATATCTTCAGAGCCTAAGAATGTATCTGGTACTGCAGGAAAAAAAATGGATGAGCAGATGAATAATGATTAAGTTCCAAATGAAGGAATCATAATTAGGTTTGCCTGGGACTGAAGAGTTTCCCAAGATGAGGGACTGTCAGTATGAAAGCCAGGAAAGTCCCGGGAAAACCCAGACAAATTGACCACTCTAAACTCAGTATGATTAGTATAATTATTGACAGAGAAAATATTATGGTCAGTGAAGTTTTTGAAGATTCATCTGTACATCTGCCTGCCATTACCCATTTTATTTTTTTAAGTATATATATTTTTTGATGGGAATATATGTTTAAAGTTCCTAACAAACAATTTCAGCATTCAAAACATATCCACAAGCCGGGCTTCGTGGCTCAGCCTGTAATCCTGCTCTTTGGGAGGCTGAGATGAGTGGATTGCCTGAGCCTGCGGGTTCGAGACCCGCCTGGGCAACTTGGCAAGACCTCATCTCTACAATAAATCAAAAAATCAGCCGGGCATGGTAGCGCGTGCCTGTAATTCCGACTACTCGGAAGGCTGAGGCAGAAGGATCGCTGGAGCCCAGTGGGTAGAGACTGCAGTGGCCGTGAGCGGCCACTGCACTCTAGTCTGGGCAACAGAGTGAGACTCCAACTCAAAAACAACAACAACAACAAACATATCCACAATTTGGAATCATCTTCTACCTGTTAATGCTTCCATTATATTGAGAGTTTCTCTGCCAGAAATTACGCCAAGGAATTTTCAAATGTTACACTTAACATTTTCACAGTGGGGAAAACAGATTAATAGAAGCTAAGTTACTCCTGTGGGATCTCACAGCTCTCAAGTGATAAGTGGGATTGAACCTCTATCTGTGTGACTCTAGGCTTTTGGTATTGCTATCTCACCTGCTCTGCCTCACACCTACCAGGTTGCAAGTGTATTAAACAAGCAAATGCTTGCTTAAAAAGCAGGTATATTAAGCAAATCATCATTGCTTCCTAAAAAATTGTAAACATATTCCTGAAAAGCAAATCTTTTCTTCGTTGATACTGCAAGAAATACCATGGTTCTGACATTGACATAAGAAGAATGTAGAGGAGAATCAAGGAAAGCCTAAGATTTTTCATACTATTGAAAGCATAACTTCTTTAAGATTAATAATAAAAAAAGAAAGGTGGTAAGGCATATAAATGAGGAAGAAATTCACCACAGAACACTACTAAAAAAAACTACCAGTTATCTTCATGTAACTGTTTGGTGTTTTCTTGAATACCAAATACTTATTAAAAATCCTGGATTTACTTTTAATTCTTCAGCAACCCAGTTATATACATATCAAAACCTGTTTAATTAATTGGTTTAACTATGCCTCAATGCACTTTTGTTCAACTTAATTTCCCCACTGCATTTTATTAATTTCTCCTTAGACCCGTAAGCTTCAAAACTTTGCTTTGTTGCCCAGAAGCATTTCCCCAGACTTTAGAGCCTTTATGAACAAATTCAACAAAGCAAGTCTTATCCTTAGCAGAGCAAAAATTGCCCCTCAGACTTTTTTCTTCCTTCGTTTTCACTTTCTTCTTTGTGCTCATTTATTCCTGAATGATAATCAGTTGGTGGTAATTACTGAACTCTCAAGTTGAGCTTACTCTAAAAAGATAAGATAATTTTAATTGGTTTGTTTATTTCTTTTAATTCCCATTTTTCAAGGAGTGAAATCTAAGGCAAAATATTCTTAATGACTTGCCTGAGGTCTAAGAGAATTTGAGTTAGAGGAACATATAACAACATCCATAATCAAAAGTGTTTACATAAAATACGTGGTTTATTTCTTCTACCTAAGTACTTTTGTTTCCTCACTGCAATTGAGAGGAACTAAATCCATCACTTTCAACTATACCTTATGAACTCACTCATTCGACAAAAATGTTTGAGTGTCTGTTCAAGTCACTATCCGAGATTGTGCATTTAGTGTTGAAAAGAGAGAGACAAAATCACTTCCCTACTAGAGCTTACATCTTTTTGTATGGAGAGATAAATTTTAAGCAAATAGATATATAGAAAATAGAGTTAATAGTGATGGGTGTTACAGTAAAAGAAATAAGCAGGGCACTGTAAGGGAAAATATTGCAAAACTGAAAAGACTAATAGAAATTTTCTTGTTGATATTTTTTTAAATCAACCTTGCCTCTCTGAAGACACCTTGCTTTGATCAGCCATCATCATACAGAAGTTTAGTTTTTAAAATGAAGATATGTTTTTGCTCTTAAAATATTCATTCATCCATTCATTTACTTAACAAAGTATTGAATACTTTCGACACACAAATTAGGCAATGATCTAAACAAACACTAAGGTAGTTAGAACAATAATCAAGTATTAATCAAAGCCACAGCATTCCTGAAGCTTGGAGTTTTATTTAGTAAGCCAGAAAATAGATGAGTTAATAATTAAACAAAAGAAGTCAGATGGTGGTGAGTGGTCTGCTGAATTTGAAAGAGCCAGTGGTTGCTCTGGAGTGCGTGGCCAGGAATGGCTTTTCAGAAGAGGTGACAGTTTAACTGAGATCTAAATGATGGGGAGTCAGAGACACCAAAGTAAAAGCAAAGAAAAGTTCAAAGGAAATGCCCAGTGCAATGACTCTATGGTGGGTTCAAGCTTGATCTAATGAGGAAAGGAAAGAAGCCCAAGTGAATTGGGAGCATTCAGAGTTGGGCATGGTATGTGAAGGGCATCAAATGTGCTCAGAAATGTAGTCCAGCACCGGGACACAGACCTCTCTGTAAACCAGGGAAGGTTTTATTCTCAGGATAATGGAAAGCCTTTAGATTTTACAACCTATGCAGAGAAGTACTGTCGTTTTATTATTTTTTTAAGTGGAACTCTGGGTGTTTCGAGGAGTATAGGGTTTTTGTCTGTGGAGGGGCCAAAATGGAAAGAAGGAGAACAGGAGTTAGCGTGTGCAGTAATCTATAGGAGGTTGATGACAGTAGCTGGAACAAGGATTTTAACTATGGGGATCAGGAGAGATGAATGAATCCAAGGTGCCAAATTCTTTACTAATGGGTTAAATGTGAAGGTGGAGGGAAAGATAAGGATCAGAGATACTTCTGAGATTTTTCCTTTAGCCGCTTGGTGGATGGTGGTACCTGTGTTTTGAGATGGATAAGATGGAAGAAGAAACGGAGACTGGAGTGGGGAGAAGTTGAATTTGGTCAGGGACAAGTTGAGTCTGACATGCCTATTAGACTTCAAGTGGAGACGTTCAGGGATGCATAAGCCAGAGATTCTAGGAAGGGGTTATGGCAAGCGGTTCAGACTGGAGAGTCACCATCATTCAGGTAGTGTTTAAATTCACGAGGCTCAATGAGATCAGCTCTGGGGAGAGTTTCATTGAAAATAACCCAAGAGGTTTTAGGAACTAGCCTCGTGGCATGGCATGAGGAGGCTTGATGCTAATTTTCCATTTCATAAAATTACTTTAAAAGTGTATTCACATACATGTATGTTTCTATAGACAATACCTCTAAACAGATACTTGAGGAGCTGGCAACAATATTTGTAGCTGGGGAAAGTGTGGGGAGCAGTGTCAGGTATGAGAATGAATTTTACTATTCTTTATAGGATCTATTATATAATTAAAATTTTTGCCAGCTGGAGTTGAAGACAGGAGGAAGAGCAAAGGTGAAATAAGAGAATGTAAGTTCCTTTGAGGAGTAGAAACACAGTCTTAACTCATTTTAGAGGCTTACACAATACCTGACACAGTACCTGGACTAATATAGATATCCTACATGTGGTTAGACATGATAATTGAAGCCAGAAATTTCTACTTTTCTGGGAATTCTAATTGCCCATTTTGGGTATTACTATCCATTGGCTTTGTCAGGGTCATCCAAATTACTATAGGAAACACTAAGCTGATGCATGGCATAAAATGGCAGCATTCACAAGGAAGTATGTCGAACACTTGCCTAATCTATTGGTATTTGTCTCTTGGTCCCTTTAAAACATTTTTAAACCTTACATTTTCTTAGATCCAGTTAAAGTTATAGGATTGATCCAGATAAAAACCTGAGAATAAATTTATCCCATGATTCTAGCCATTAAAAGAATGAAAAGAATAGGTACACACTTATAAATGGTAAAGGTATTTATTTACAGACTAGTAATACAAGATATTTATTTGAAAAGAAATATGAGATGATGAACAAAAGATGTCTTGTAATACTGCCTCTGTATTTTTTTTTTTTGACCTTATTATTTCTATTGCATTTCCCTGAGTGTATACTGGCACTGTAGTTATTTTCCATTAAATGAACTGAATTATTTTACAGTAATGAAAAGAGAAATAGCAAGTACCTCATAATCTTTTTCAAAAATTTTGAAAATGTATCAAGACAGAAATACTGGCTAATCCATTAACGATCTGAAAGTATATTATCAATCAAAATTAATTAAGTGTAAAAGAAATCTTTCTTAGTTAGGCACAACTAATTTTTGCAAATAAAATGTACTCATATCATGTTCATTTAGCTTCCAGAAATTAAACTACCTAATTTTGGGAAAAGAGAGAGAGAGATGCAGAGAACAAACTTAAATAGTACAACCATTCTTTTTCATGGCTGCATAATCTTCCATGCCATATTTTCTTTATCCAATCCACCATGGATAAGCACCTAGATCATGTCCTTTCCAGCAACGTGGATGCTGTTGGATGCCATTATTCTAAGTAAATTCACACAGAAAGAGAAAACTGAAAACTGCATGTTCTCACTTAAATGTGGGGACTAAACACTGGGTATACACAGAGTATGGGAACAACAGACACTGGGGACTCCCAAAGTAGAGAGAGAGGGAGATGGGCAAGGGTTAAAAAACTGCCTGTTGGGTACCATGCTCACCACTGAGATGATGGGCTCAGTAGAAGCCTTAACCTCGCCCTCACACAATATACCTATGTAACAATTCTGCACATGTACCCTTTGAACCTAAAATAAAATTAAATTAAAAATGCGATACAAATGTTAAAAAGCAAATAGTTCAACCGAGACAACCTTTCCCAATCACCAATCTTATGCTTCTGAATAAGAGTGCCAGGAAGACATGAATATGCCTCTCTCCTTTGATTTTGTTCCTGTGTGCCCCTTTAAGTGGGCACATTTGTAGCACTGAGGGACTCTAGTGCTTAAAGAAATACTGGGTATTTTTTATACCATATGGTTCTAAAAGCCAACAGCTTACTGAAGGTCAGCCAAAGACCTCACAGTCCATGCTGACACTGGAGGAAAAAGTAGGCTTATTAAAAGACAAGGTGCCAGGCTCCTGAGGAATGTACTACTGAGGGAATTCCAAGCATATTTTGACTCTGTATCATTCTTACCTATTTATTCTCCTCAGAGTCTAACAGACAAGCAAGGAGCTACTCTCCTGTCATCCTTTGGTGGTATGTAAAGCATTCTGTTGGTCTAATTTAACTACAAGGCTTAATTCAGTCCAAGATTTTAAGAGAATCGGGATGCCACAATTGTTGAATGACAAGCCAGATACCACTGGAGTACATGGCCAAGAGTAAAATTTGCAAATTAAAATAAATCAGTACTGTAGTTAGAGTCACTATAATTGTTCCTGTTCAAAGCTACCTTTTATATCCTGTAGACAAAACATAGTCTATAACACTTTTGACATTGTGGCCTAAGTTCAAATTTGAAACTTATAGACTATAGATTTTCACAATTCTTTAAAACAAGGAAACTCGTTGACTTTGGTGATTAGGTGGGAAATGCATACTTCATAATCAAATAGAAACCATTTAGGAAATCCAGAAGCCTTGATCCAAAATTAATTACAACCTCGGGCTTATTTTAAAGGATTGGTTAGGGTAAGGTTCTGTTTGCAAAGGCACCTAATTTCAGGTGAACATTTACAACTCTACGAGTTTAAGAGTTTCACAAAATTTTATTGATCCAGGTTCCAACATGCTGACTTGCTTTTAAGTTGATATCACCTCTATTTGCTTATCAGATTTCTGATTAGTATATTTTGATGGCCCAAAATGTTACTATTTTCATTATGTAAATTGAATGCCAGGCTTAAAATATAAAATGTGACTATTTATAACCCTAACAAAATCAATTTTTTTGTCTTTGATAGGAAGTATGTCCTTGAATTCTCATATCCAACAAAGTTATTTAATAAAAAAAAATAAGTGGGATGCTTTATTTCCATGCTGCCTAGTCATCCCAGACACAAAGAGAGAGAATTGCTGTCATATCTGTCATATCTGATTGAGGGAATTAGAGAGAAATAAGGCTTTCATAGTCAGCAACAGTGGAGAAATTGCCCGTAGGTCTGCCACCGAGTGACCACATTAGCCCAAGACTAAACAAAATGAGATTCTCTTTAGTGTATTATTTATTAAGTGTATTGAGCTTTCTGTGGCAGGGATTATTTAGGTGTTTAGCTATCCTATGTTTAGGAGCAATCCCAAATTGAGGAAGTATTCCTGAGTTATTGAAAAGAATAAAAAATCCCAAGATTGCCACTGGAAAGGAGACCATGTGTTATGGTCTGAGGTGAATTCAACTGATATGTCTGAATGATGCACAGCCAATAATAAGCAAATTAATCCCGGACAAAGCAATAAAAGGTATTTACACTATATTTTGAAATGTAAAATACCTTTGTCACCTAGATATATCTGACTCTTATATTTCTTAAATCTGAATAGACCCAATTTCAGTAGTTCTTAAATTTTTCTCTAGTTTTTTTTTTCTTTGATTATTATTTTAATTGACACATAATAATTGTACATCTTATGGGGTACAGTGTGATAGTTTGATACATGTATACAATGTGTAATGATAAAATCAGGGTAATTAACATATCTGTCGCCTCTAACATTTATCATTTCTTTGTGTTGAGAACATTTAAAATTTGCTCTTCCAGCTATTTGAAAATGTACAATTAATTGTTGTTAATTATAGTCACCCTGTAGTGCTATAGAACACCAAAACTTATTCCTCCTATCTAGTTGTACTTTTGTTTACATTAATCAACTTTTGGCTATCCCCCTTCCGCAATCATTCTCTGACTCTAGTAACTCTACTTGTATGAAATCATCTTTTTTAGCTTCTACATATGAGTGAGAACATGCAGTATTTATCTTTCTATGCCTAGCTTATTTTATTTAACATAATATTAATATTAATAGAGTTAAGAATTGCCATGGGATTTTGTGAAGATGCACGTTTCTCTAAAGCTCACCAACGATTTATATTAAGTAGGTCCAAAGTGGATCCCACAGATTCAACTCTTTAATAAACCTGTTTAGAGAATCCTGAGGGGATCTGGGAAGAACAAGATGTGTACAGTTATCTCGTATATCTGAGCTAAGAGTCCTGTGATCCTGCGATGACTTTGCCAAAAGTGTGTGGAAAAACTTGTTCTTATTTTGAAACTGATAAATATTATATAAAATGCTATACATAAAGATATTTGTTGTTGAAATATATTGAGTTAATGGAATAGAACTTGATAAAAGAAAGCAAGAAGCTTCTAGAAAAACATAGTATATATAATAAATGCATCTGAAAACTTTAGAATGTCCTTAGCTAGCTAACATTGTTGGAACATCTTTTCATTTCTAAGGTTTTGTTGGATTATTGCCATCAAGGTGGTAATTCTGTGTTCTAAAGATATTAAGATCCTTCTAGAAATACCACAAATCAAGATGCTTGTTTTTAACTTGCAATACGTATAAGAAGTGGATGGCATTTTGAGTTTATTTTGGTACAAGACCCTTTGTAATCAGTCATTTCAAATTTTAGTAAAGAATCTGAGCATTTCTATTAAATATCTTGTCCTAAAGTGAAACATAAACAAAATTGTATTTTAAGAACACAAAGTTAAAGTTTTTTCCTCCTTTTAAGCCTTCCAAATCTACTTTAACAAAAGTGCTTGTCACTTTTGTGTGAATTAATTATAACAATATAGTGAGGTATGATGCTATTTTATCCATTCCCAGAAAGCGTTCTGAAGTATATTCTGATATAGAGAAGATTTTTGAAAAGATACATGGGTACTTATATCAGGGTTTCCTTTGGGAAAACGGCCATGAATTGGAAATGGGCACAAAGAGAGAATGCATCCTAATCCCTTTTGCAAGATTTGAATTTTTAACACATGCACATATTGTCTATGATCAAACAATCAACAAAGAAACAACATTTTTAAAGAAAGAGTGTGTGTGTGTGTGTGTGTGTGTGTGTGTGTGTGTGTGTGTGTGTGTGTAAAGGCATATTAGGACAAATTGGGTACTCATCAGAAAAATTCAAATGCTAATTTTTCAGAAGCAGAAAATGATCAGTGCTGAATGTATAAGCTTTATCTCGTTCCTCTAGAAAGACAGTATTTTATTTACTAAATATTAGATTACATGCAAGTCGGTTTTTTTTCTTTCATAAAATGGTATGTAAAATGGATTATGTATGTTTATATCTGCCTGTCTGTCTGTCTGTCTTTCTGTCTACCTACCTACCTACCTATTATTCATTGATTTTGTATTTTAGTCCCTGTCTTCTTTTAGTCTTTAGGCCATCTGCCAGTCTTCAATGAGGGATGTGGATAAAGAATAGACACCAGTTGTCTTTTTTCCAAACTCTAAAGAAATGGGTGCTTGAGCCAAGTCTCCTGGTAATGAAGTCCCACCTGAAATATCAAGGCATTCTTTTAAGTTGTCTTTGATTTTCCAGTCAGTAAATGCTGTGTTTGCTTTCCATCTGATCACCACTTGGCAAACTAGAGACAAAATCTGTAAAATTACTTAGCATCACATATGTTTATAACTGCTTTTTCAAGATGATCCAAGTGGTTTTAAAGTTGTGTTGGTGTGTTAACCAACTGTGGTGGCTGCATTTAATATGGCTACAGTTTCGAAAGCTAGACTTCAACAGATTCATTCTAACAAACCTATATCTAAAATGCATCTAAAAATGGAGGATTTTATTACTAAATTATAGAGTCCATTCCTTTAACATGCTTGCACTAATAAAATGAATTCCCTTGGAAATAATTAAAAGTTAATTGCTCAAGAATGAAATTACAGTTGTTCACTTTAAAAGCAGTAGGTGATAAATTATTATAGAAAAAAATATGATCCTTAGAGGGCAACAAAATAACAATTTAAAAACAAAAAAACAAAATTCACAGTTGGCGTCTGTTAAAAAAATTGAGTGTTGAATATTGAGAGAAACTTAGATTAATAGTTTTCTATTGAAAAGGCTGATACTATTGTAAATGAGAACATTTACTAAAAGTAGTTTGCAAATTAATTATTTGTTTTACTGGTAATATAATGTTAGAATATAGAAAGACATTTAAAATATAACGTTCATATTCAAGTCAGTTCTTTCAATATTTATATAAGAAACTTGTACAAATATTATTAGGATAGTTTATAATTTTTCACCTTCTTTAAAATCTATCCCCCAAAGTTAAATTATGACTATTCTATATATCTTAACAGGAATATATTACTTAAGATTTTTATGACATTTTCTAAATGGTAAAGACTTTATTTTCTGCCCAGTCCTGAGTCAGAGATACAGTCTTACTCATTAAAAAGGCTTGCTTAGAGTTTTTAAGGAAATTATGTGCCAGGAATTCTGTCATTCATGGAAAAGTGCAAGAAATCCAGATATGTCTTTTTATAGACTTCTAAGGCAATCTGACCAAGCTTTTATATGAGACAGCACCCCCAAAGAAGAGGATTTATTCATAAAAAATTGTGTATTTTTTTCTTACATGTTTAAACTTCAGTCAACTTCAAAGTAATCTATATTTGATGCAATACAATGACCAAGACACTTTTTCCACTGCTCAAAACAGTTTTTGAACTCATCACCTTGGATGCCTTTTTAGTGCTTCTGCCATTTTTAGTTTTACCTCTTCAATATAAGCAAAATGTTTCCCTTTGAGGATTTTTTTCATGCAGGGGAACAAAGTCACTGAAGGCAAGACTGAGTGAATATAGAGCGTGGGTCACTGGGTTCGTGCTGTTTTTGATTAAAAATTGCTGAACACGCAGTGTGGTGTGAGCAGGTGTGTCATCATGGTGGAAAAACCAGTCACATGTTTGCCAGAACTTGGCATGTTTCTTCCATAAATCGTGCTGCAACTTTCCCAAAACTTCCAGATAAAAACTTTGGTCGACTGTATGATACAGAGGAATAATTCTGAGTGTACCACAAGGGGCCCACCCTCAAAAATATAATTATGTTTTTGGGGGGTCCCCCCTCATACATTATTAGGGAAAACAAAAAAGAAGGTAATTCAGGCTAAAAATAAGATGTATTGGTTGACCAAAGATTGACATTCAAATTTTCCTTTTCTGGGATATAGAAAGCAATTGTCAGATTCTTGATTAATGAGACTCATTTTGTTTCTCCTTCCTGGAAAGCCACTTTTTCTTTCACCTCAACTCTTGAACTTTTTCTTTAATATCAATTTATAGTCAAGGGAGAGTTGTTCTTTCCATGAATCATGACTTTGCTTGCAACCATTTCTAATGATAGTTTCTCCTAAAAGTACATCGATTTTATATTCTTAAAATAATATCTTGCCGGGCTTGGTGGCTTAGCCTGTAATCCCAGCGCTTTGGGAGGCCAAGGTGAGTGGATTGTCTGAGCCCGCGGGTTCGAGACCCGCCCGGGCAACTTGGCAAGGCCTTGTCTCTACAATAAATCAAAAACTAGTGGGGCGTGGTAGCATGCGCCTGTAGTTCCAGCTACTTGGAAGGCAGAGGCGGAAGGATCGACGGAGCCCAGCAGGTCAGGGCTGCAGTGGCCAGGAGCGGTCACTGCACTCCAGTCTGAGTGACAGAGTGAGACTCCAACTCAAATAATAATAATAATAATAATAATCTTATGACTATCAGAGAAGACATCTGTATTACCCAGAGTTCATCGGCCCTTCCTCTGTACTCTGCTGACACGTATATTTATTTTATCATTGTCCAGATTTCCTACTGGGTGTTAAATCACAAGAGATTTGAAGAAAAGGACACGGGGGTTGTTTTAAGGGCAGGAATGCCTTCTACATGAAGATGTTTATAAAATGTATATAACCTATCATTTTTTTTTTGTATTTGATGTGTGCCCGGCATCCCATGAAAACCTTTACTGCCCCTAAAGTCTATTATTCTTTTATCCCATTCAGACTCTGCAATCACATAAAGAGTTAAGTGTTAGGATCCTCATCTTATAATTAAATACATGAGAATTAGCAAAGTTGAAAAGCTTACCCAAGGTCACAAAACTAGAAATTGGTGGAGTCAATTTTTTATTGTTTTTTAGAGACAGAATCTCTCTGTGTGTCACCTAGGCTGGAGTGCATTGATGTGATAATGGTTCATCGCAACCTCAAACTTCTGAGCTCAAGAGATCCTCCTCCCTCAGCCTCCTGAATACCTGGGACTGTAGGCATCCCACCATACCCAACTAATTGAAAAAAATTGTAGAGATGGGGTTTTGCTATGTTGTTAAGGCTAGTTTTGAACTCCTGACTTCAAGTGACCCTTCTGCCTTGGCCTCCCAAAGTGCTGAGATTGCAGGCATGAACTACTACACCTGCCTGAAGTCAGGATTTAATATATATATATTTTTTTGTAGGCTGAATGAACAGTTGGAGAGATTTTTAAAAAACGCTGGCACATGTAGCCTTACCAAGTATGTGCGCAGACTAGATAAGCAATTCCAAGCAGTAGATGTCCATTAGAAAAGAGGAAGCCTTCTTCCTGGCCTACTAGAAAGATTTTATTAGCTTATTTATGCTAACTTTCATTCAAAACTTATTTCAATGGCTTGTTATGAAAGACAAATATAAAATTGCCTTTGGATATACTTGAGGTTATGTTCTTGCATAGTGTATAATTGACAAGATAGAGATCTTATAAAATTGTCAACCATGGATTGGGCAAAGTTTAAAAATAGCACATAAAGAGTTGTCGTGGAAAAAAAATTGTGAATAATTAATTAAAATGGCATGTAGTAAAAATGGTGTATAAGAAATGTGTTATTTTGTGTGGGAGAATTACTTCCAGGTCACTTTATTCTGCAATATTTTCTACTTGTTGGTCAGAAGATGAAGCATAAATTTACCCGTGCATCACCCTCATAGACCAAGGCACATGGTCTATAAAAAGAAAGAATAACCTTTGATGCTACAGTTTAGAAGAATGAGCTGAAAATCTTCAGACATTTACAATTTGAGTATGCAAGCATAAATGTAGATTATCTAAAATAAAGTGAGCCGGGCTCGGTGGCTCAGCCTGTAATCCTGCGCCTTTGGGAGGCTGAGGTGAGTGGATGGCCTGAGCTCGTGGGTTCGAGATCCGCCTGGGCAGAGAGACCTCATCTCTACAATAAATCAAAAAATCAGCCGGGCGTGGTAGCGCGTGCCTGTAATTCCAGCTACTCGGAAGGCTGAGGCGGAAGGATCGCCGGAGCCCAGCAGGTCGAGGCTGCGGTGGCCGGGAGCGGCCACTGCACTCCAGTCTGGGCGACCGAGTGAGACTCCAACTCAACAACAACAACAACAAAAAAAATAAAATAAAATAATAAAGTGAACAAGAATGTGTACATGGTAGGTGAGTACACAAGAAAACTTAACTAAAAATGCTTTGAAATTGAACGCAGAATCTGTAAAGAAGCCAGTGTTGTCTGTGAAGTGTGAGAATCAGATTCATGCCCTTAACACCATGTGCCTCAGCCTTCTTGAACCAGTATCCCATTCAGTCTCTGCCGTCCTTCCCTCTCGAACGTGGCATGGTTTGTTCCACAAATTATAGGGTCCCTCTACCTGTCACCATTCTGGTATTCTGATTGTCCTCCACTCTCCGGTACTGAATATGTTTTCACTGCATTTGGTATTGCAGTGAAGGCAGAACTAGATACAGTTTCTAGATTAGTGCAATTATTCTCCATAATGGAATTTCTGTGACTGAGACCATATGGCTCACAAGCCTAGAATATTTACTATCTGTCCCTTTACAGGAGAGGATTGCCAGATAAATGAAGGATATGTCACAAATGTGTTGATTAATTTAGAAACAAGTAAAATATGTATTCACAATAAATTAGTTGGAAGAAAACATTGACTGTGAATTTAAGGGGGTTCATGAAGTTAACATTGATACTGGAGTAAATAAACACCTTTTTTTTTTTTTTTTTGAGTTGGAGTCTTATTCAGTCACCTAGGCTAGAGTGCAGTGGCACGCTTATGGACTCCCCAGCATCGACCTGCTGGGCTCCGGGGATCCTTCCACCTCAGCCTTCCAAGTAACTGTAACTACTACCATGCCCAGCTAATTTATTTTATTTATTTATTGTAGAGATGAGGTTCTGCCAAATTACCCAAGCTCTTCTCCAACCCACTGACTCAGGCAATCCCTTCACCTCGGCCTTCCAAAGTGCTGGGATTACAGGCTTGAGCCACCATACCCCGCCCTAATTTTTGATATATTATAGAGACGAGGTCTCACCAAGTTGCCCAGGCTGATCTCAAACCCCTGGATTCAGCCAATCCACTTGCCTCGGTCTCCCAAAGTGCTGGAGTTACAGACTTGAGCCAGTCACTGGTCAATAAACACTTTTAATGAGTATTTCTTAAAGGAAGCAGCAGGCAGAGACTGAAAGACCGAGTCAAACTGATACTATAGCATTTGCAAGTGAATAATAATAAGGATCTTGAAGATGCTGAATTGATGTCTATTGTGAGAGGAAGGAGCATGGAGGTTCAGGTCTATGCATGCATTCTATACATGCTTATATAGCTTTTGCTATATTTTTCTACTAAGGTTAAAGGTGTGTGCTCTGAAATACTAAGTCAGTTTCATTAAAAGCAAATCTTAAGAAAAACTACATACCCAAGAATGCTTCTGTTAACATAAAGTGACATTAACTGTATTTTATGAAGCAGAAAATTGCTTCACACCCAAATTCTTAAAATTCTTTTTTTTTTTTTTGCTGTCTTTAATAAGACATAGAACATTGATACACATGAGCTGCACAACACTCTAATGGAATTAGCATTTAGTAATTTGATATTTTATATGCCTGACAAATCTGATGTTGAAAAAGCAAGGAAATATGGAAGAACACTGTTTTATGACCAGAATCGTGCCTTAAAATGGAATAGATTCACCAATGCTTTCTTGGCAAGCTACATAAGGACCCAAGCCTGCTGCAGTTTTAGAAACTGACTCTTCCTAGTGGGCTTACAAATTTATACTAAAAAGAGCATAACAAAAATGTAAAAAAAAACAACAAAAAACCAAAGCATTCTTTATACTAAAATCACTGTTAAAATTATGCATCTCATTTTTTAAGCATTGATATGGACTTAGACTTCAAGAGACAAATTGAGCTCAGCCACATATATATATCTAGTGTATATAAATGACGTATGTGTGTCAATACTGAGTTTAGAAGATAAAACTGAATTTATCAGTAACACTAGATATGAATACAGACACATAATGTTCTTTGATAAAAATAAATTGATGAAATGGAGCAATGGCTATTTCCAAGTTTGAGTGATTAATGGAAACTAATACAGACTACTGCATAGGTGCAAAAAGGTACTCTAATTTAACCTGGAGCTTAGAAAAGTTACCTCACAAAAAATTTAGTTTTAGAAAGATACAGAAATCCATTATTAATAAATCACTGAAGCAAATGTCTTTTAAGAAATGGAGTTCTGCTTGGTCATTATAGAATTCACTCATTTACTATTATCTGACATTATATTGCCTCGCCTTGTGTCTTCTAGAGACATACAGAGCGAAAAAGTTACTTTTCTTCTTGTAGAGTCCTATGAATATTATGTTATCATATGTTAAATGAGTTCATAGTTCTCATCTGAAAGATTTAATTGCATTGTAAAATATAATGATAAAAAGCCTAGAATAATTAACGAGATGAGGGGCACAAATGATTTCACAAAATGGTTCTCAATTTTTTTTTTCCTCAGGCAGCAGAAATGGTTTTGAAAAATGAAACAACAAATATCAGATAAGGTCAGATTGCCTTGGGTGTAGTTTGTGGTCAGGGCTTCAGCCAAGTCCTTTCCTCTCCTCCTCATCTACTATAGCAGTCACTGAAGGTCTCTGCAAAACTGAACCTCGGAGCTTAAAAATCAGTGATTTATGTGTGTTTCCCTAGTTAAAAAATACCAACCTTCTAATCCACCTAGTCATTCTTTCTGCAAATAACTTCCAAGGAGTCAAATCAGTTGTGATTAAGGATGACTTGTCTCTTAAACAACGAGAGAGAGGAGAGAGAGGGAGAAGGAAAGAGAGAGATTAATTTGTCTTGGACAGTATCTCGGTTACTCTTCTTGAAGAGATGGCAGTGGTAGTGGTCCTTATTGTTCTTTTCTAAATGTTTATGGTTCAAACCAGAGTAGAGTTTATACTGTGGTTCTCTGAAAAACTGGAAATATTGTCTTTATTAGTTTCTCTGTAAATCTCAACATTCCAAATAAAATTCTGGGGCTTATTTATACTAAAATAATAAATTAGGTTCAAGACTTTTCTTTGACAGACAATTGCCTCAACTAAAAGAATTTCTAGTTCCTCACCACAGTCCAACTTCACTGTCTTGGCAGAAGAGTGGTGAGTTGATTCATGCAGAGTTGATATTCTAAGGAAGACAGACAGCTTGGAAAGACCAGGAGCCATTCATTAAACTGAGTGCCATCGAATACAAATTTATTGGTGGCAAGATAGCATTTTACAGAGGCACAGGACACCTAAACACCCAAGAATTTACATTCCTTTTTCTGAGCCACCAACAAAGTAAAAGTTAACAGCTCTTTTCTCTTCCCTTTTATGCATTTGAAGGGGCTATGCAAGTATAATGTTTGGTATGAAGTCAAGAATTTTTGAGTAAGCATGTCAAAAATGGAATCCTGAAACTTCCAAGTAGTTGTATTTGTTTCCAAATGTTAGCTTAAATGGTTCATTGCCTGGAGGAAGAATTGGTTTTTCCTTTCTTTCCCTGAAGACTCAACTCTCACTCCAGTTCTACCAAGATAGCAAAGTTAGATGCTGGCAAACCAATTTTAGATTCTGAAAGTGTTCACTCATCAAAAAGAGAGAATTTTTCCTCTCTGTTTTATAACGCTGACTTTTGTGGCTAAAGAGGCTGAGTTCCTGGATCAGTACTTGAAGGACATTACATACATTGTGTAAATTTGAAAGATCAGACTGCAGTTCCTTTTTTTTTTTTTAATAAACACTTTTTGACCTGTGTTAGTTGTTCCTACTATGTTAAATATCACAAGAGTTCTTCTTCTACCTTATCTCATTTAATCCTCACCCAAACCCAGCAAAGATTGACTCTACAGTCTCCATCTTACAGAAACTGAATTTCCATTAACAACTTGCCATAGGTCCCACCTCGTCATCTCCAATATTAACTTACCATGGGTCACCAGAGATGGAAGAACCAAATGCTGGCCCCAGTTTTATGCATGCAATTCTAAAGTTTATTCTCTTTCTACTAAATAATACGGTGTTAAGTTTTCGCAATGGTCAAATGGAATAATTTTGAGAAATAGTGCCAAGTTGAGGTGAGGATTGTATGACTAACAGTTATTGAACTCAGTTCATGTCAACTATTTCATGCTCAAACTGTGTCAATAACCTGCACTCCCTTTCTTTTCTTTATAGCCATATTTCACAAGGCAATTTTGTTTTTGTTGTTTTTGGAAGTACCCCAGTAAATGTTGAAAATTATTAATCAACTCAATAGTTATTAATTCTATTAGAGGCTGCACTGCTCTAAGTATCTGAACTTGGAAAGGGAGTCAGGTGTGGTGCAATCAGACCCTCCTTCCTAATGTGATAGTGTGCTGTGCTCCTATAGTCTTCAGGATATGCTAATTTGCTGGCCTAGACACAGGACTCCAGAAGTTACACATTTAGTTAAGAGGAAAAATGCAATATTTTTAAATGGAATACTCACTTTATAAATCATATTTGCTCAATGCTCAAAAAGATTCATTTTAGCCGGGCTCAGCCTGTAATCCCACACCTGAAGCTGAGGTGAGTGGATTGCCTGAGCCTGCGGGTTTGAGACCCGCCTGGGCAGTGAGACCTCATCTCTACAATAAATCAAAAAATCAGCCAGGCGTGGTAGCACGTGCCTGTAATTCCAGTTACTTGGAAGGCTGAGGCGGAAGGATTGCTGGAGCCCAGCAGGTCGAGGCTGCGGTGGCCGGGAGCGGCCACTGCACTCCAGTCTGGGCGACAGAGTGAGACTCCAACTCAAAAAAAAAAAAAAGGATAGAATGGGATAGGGGACTTCAATACAACAGAAGGCAAGCAACTAAAGTATGTTAGAAATTAAAAAGAAATGATTTGGAAAACACTTGTAGAAAAGCAAGGGAAGATATCCATGAAAACATTGTCTTTGTTGTTTGTGTGTCAGTTTCATCTAAGCTCCAGCAAATACCTTCCTCTGGAAATCCTAGAGCCCAATGTTTCTTGAGCTGACTATACTGACAGACTCTTCTTTGACCAGCAATGTCTGGTTTCATTTGTTAGAATATAAATCTGAATGTTTTGAAAAAAGGAATGCCTGCAACCTTTAACTGTTCAGTAACCACCATTTCTGCCTACTCAAAACATTTACTCATTTAACTCTGAACATTTAACGCTAAGATACCCTTCGGGTCCCCAACTGCCAGTAGGAACCCAGCCTGTTCGGAACAGGGTCTGTTAGGAACCAGGCCACACAGTAGGAGGTGAGGGGCAGTTAAGTGAGCTTCATCTGTATTTACAGCTGCTCCCCATAGCTCACATTACCGCCTGAGCTCTTCCCTCTGTCAGATCAGCAGCAGCGTTAGATTCTCATAGGAGTGCAAACTCTATTGTGAACCACACATGCACGGGATCTAGGTTGCCCGCTCCTTATGAGAATCTATTGCCTGATGATCTGAGGTGGAGCTCAGGCATTGATGCTAGCACTGGGGAGTGTCTGCAAATACAGATTAACATTAGCAGTGAGGTTTGACTGTGCATTCACACCCCCACCTCTCTGCATTTGTGGAAAAATTGTCTTTCACAAAATCGGTCCCTGATGCCAAAAAGGTTGGAAACTGCTGCTTTGGGTTATAGTTGACTTTAGATTAGTGAAATCATTCACTTTTTAACTTTCCAACATCCCAAAAAATATTTTGTATCTTTAATGGGTTTTTTAATGGGCCTGATATGTTCAATAGTTCTTCTGTATTCTCAAGTGATTGCCCTGTTTGTTGCCACATAATTCAGCTATGAGTTGATTTATCATTTTGCTTTGCATCCATATAACAAAGACACAAGTCAGGAAGCTATAAATAATTTGACTATTGTCCCAAAACCTCACTTGGGTTCTGAGTTTTCTTCAAACCGATACAGTACAATGTTGATTAGAAGTAATAAATGACCATTTTGCCATGTTTCTAATCTCCAAAGGAAAGCATTAACAGTAGATTATTCATGAGTATTCTGTACTATTTATGATTATAGAATTTTAAAGCCTCAATGTTTAAAAATTCAATCCATTGAGAGTTAAAGTAAATAAAACATAGTCAAATAAATCTATTTCATAAATACGAATGTAGTTTAATTTAAAGAAATCTATTAATGCAATCAGTAGCACTGGTTCTGAAGATCATTTGGTCACCTTGATAGATAAAAAATATTTTATAAAATTCAACCATTTTTACTAAATGAAAAAGTTAGGCTGAGATAAAAAGTGATAAAAAGATACTTATTAAATGTAATAGTATGTATGATTTCACAGCATTAAAATTATACTGAGAACACGGAAGCCCCAGAAACATTACTATTAATAAGGAAGAAGGTAAGAATGTAATAACCATTATTATGTAACATAATTCTAGATAATGCATAGAGAAAAGAACATAAATAACAGATGTGACTATTGGAAAGAAGAAACAAAAGTTATTATTTGTAAATAGTGGGACCAGTTACTACACAGAAATCAATAGCTTTATATATTGGAAGTAACCATTTTGAAAATACAGTGATAAAAGCTTTAGCAATAGCAAAAATAGATAGTTACTAACAAACTTAATAACATGTAGAATTTATGTAATAAAAAGAATAAATGTTTAATAAGGGACTTAGACTAACACTTGAGTAAACATTTTGATGGATGGAAAGCTAGAATGTAGTAAGATATCAATTATTTCCATATTGATTTTGTTAAATTCACAATAGAATTATAATTTGGAGTGTTAGAATGTGATTATAAAAATCATAGAGAAGAATAAATGAGTGAGACTACTGGAGGAAGTAATTAAAAATAAACCCAGTGATGGAAAACTTAAACTGCCAGGTATTATTCAATAGATGATTCTGGGAATCTTAATCATCTATATTTTTTAAAAATATGTATTTTCCCCAAGAAAGACCATATCTTGGGCCATAAAACAAATATTAACAAATACAAAAGAATTGTAATTATGCAAAGTATGTTTACTGACCATAACGGATTGAAACTAAAATTCACTAAGAGACAAGTCAATGAAACCAAAAGCTGATTCTCTGAAAAGATTAATAAAATTGATAAGTTTCTAGCAAGATAGAGAGAGGAAAAGACAGAGAAGGCATACATGACCAATATCACTAATGAAATATGGGAGGACACCACCACAGAACCCATGAACATTAAAAGAAATACTATGGAGCCGGGCTCGGTGGCTCAGTCTGTAGTCCCACATCTTGGGAGGCTGAGGTGAGTGGATTGCCTGAGCCCGCGGGTTCGAGACCCGCCTGGGCAGCGAGACCTCATCTCTACAATAAATCAAAAAATCAATCGGGCATGGTTGCGCATGCCTGTAATTCCGGCTACTTGGAAGGCTGAGGCGGAAGGATCGCCAGAGGTCGAGGCTGCGGTGGCCGGGAGCGGCCACTGCACTCCAGTCTAGGCGACAGAGTGAGACTCCAACTCAAAAAAAAAAAAAAAAAAAAAAAAGAAAAAGAAATACTATGGAAATACTATGAATAATTCTATTCTAGGTACATAATCTAGATAAAACTGACCGGTCCTCAAAAACTACACATTACCAAAACTCACCCAAGCTGAAATAGATAACCAGAATAGTCCTATAACTATTAAAGAAATTGAATTTGTAGGTTTTTTTAAAAAAAGCTTTCTACAAAAGAAATCTCCAAACCCAATTCTACAAGTTCTCTTCTAGAAAACAAAAGACAAGAAAAAACTTCCCAACTCATTTTGGAACCAGCATTACCCAGATACCAAAGCCCAACAAAGACAGTACAGAAAAAGAAACTATCAATACATTTCACGAACATAGATGCAAAAGTTCTCAACAAAATATTAGCAAATCAAACTTAAATGTAAGTTTAAATGTATTAAAAACTTACTACAAAGCCACAGTAACAAAGACAATGTAGTATTGGCAGAAAGTTATCTATATGAATCACTGGAACAAATTGAGAGTCAAAAAATAATTCCTTACACTTATGGTTAACTGATTTTCAACAAAGGTGCCAAGACAGTTCAATAGAGGAAGGATAGTCTTTTCAACAAATGGTGCTGGAATCAAAATGTGATATATCCATACCAATTGTGGCATCTACATACAATAGTATGTTATTTAGCCATAAAAAAGAATGAAGCATTCATGCATGTTGCACCATGGGTGAACCCTGAAAACAGTATGATAAATAAAAGAAGCCAGTCACAAAAAGCCACCTATTATATTATTCCATTTCAATGAAATGTCCACAATAGACAAATCCATAACAATAGAAAATTAATCACTGGTTTCCAGGTGTTGGGGAAAAGATTAGCAGAGAATGACTGCTAATGAGTACAGATTTCTTTTTTAGAGTGATGAAAATGTTCTGAAATTAATAGTAGTGATGACTGTACAAGTGTAAGAATATACTAAAAACCACTGAATTGTAGGGTGAACCATATGGTATGGGCATTACATC
This sequence comes from Carlito syrichta, assembly GCF_000164805.1. Lineage (NCBI taxonomy): Eukaryota > Metazoa > Chordata > Mammalia > Primates > Tarsiidae > Carlito > Carlito syrichta. Next base: position 231,842 of record NW_007246695.1, on the reverse strand, counting down.
TCAAATAAATAAACTGATACCTTACTACAAAAAATGTATTTTCAAATTTGGTGCTTTCTTCCTACCATATACCAAAATAAATGAAAAGCATTTAGAGAAATAAACTAAAGAATGAAATTAATGAACTAGCTAGGAGAATCTGGCAATTATTTAATGCCAAAATAAAAGAAAGCTTTCAAACAAAAAGCAATAAAAGAAACCCAAAAAGAAGAGGTTGAAAATGTCACTACCTAAAAAGACAAACTATTGTTATGTGATATATCTATACCGGGGTTGCCAAAAGAATGTATACACATTTTAAGAGATGTTCACCATAATCAGAAGTGTCTGGAAGCTGATAGTAACCACTATGAACACCTCTTGTAATTGCAGAAGTCAAATGTGACTTATATTCATCTTTTGTTATTGTTATATACTAAGTATTACAATTTTAATACAGTTTTTTCCTTTCTTAAAAATGTGGGTTTTTTTTGGCCACCCTCTGTGTATGTATATATATATATATATATATATGTATATATATATATATATATATATATGTATGTGTGTGTGTATAAAAATTTAGAACTAAAAAGCAAATTATAAGTTGATCTCAGTGTCTCATGCCAGTAATCTCAGCACTTTGGAAAGCTGAGGCAGAGACTTACTTGAGCCCAGGAATTTGAGATCAGCCTAAGCAACATAACAAGGCTACATCTCTACAAAAAATAAAAAAAAATTAGCCAGGCATAGTGGAATGTGCCTGTAGTCCCAGATACTCAGGAGGCTGAGGAAGAGGAATCACCTGAGCCCAGGATGAGGAGACTGCAGTGAGCTGTGATCATGCCACTACACTCCAGTCTGGGCAACAAAGTGAGACCCCCCCAATTCAAAAGAAAATTTTAAAAAGAGCAAATTACAGACAGACGACATATTAACAGATATTTAATGCTCTTATTTTACAGAAATCATAAAGAAGGGAAAAACCCAATAAAATAAAATGGGGAAATAAATGAGTATATAATTCAAAAATATAGAAATACAAATAGTTAATAAGCATTTTAAAAAATTCAACCTTACTAGTAATGGAAGAAATGCTAATTAAAGCATGATCTGTCATTTTAATATAATATCAAAATAATTATTTATATGTATTTTATAAGGATTAAAATGACATGGGAATTCTTATATGTTGGTTGACTATTTTCTATAAATCCATTTAATAAATGTTAACACTGTCATTAAAAATTACCTCTCAGCAAAAAAAGCAAAAATAAGCAAATTGGAATTGCTTAAACCAAAATCCTTCTACAGAGCAAGACAATCAATCAACAAGGTAAAAAGACAACCTACAAAATGGGAGAAAATTTTTCCAACTGTTCATCTGACAGATTAATATCCAGAATATACTAGGAGCTCAAATATCTCAATAGAAAATAAACAAACATTCCAATTAAAAAATGCGCAAATGACCCAGACAGTTCTCAAAAGCAGACATAAAAATACCCAAGAAATATATTTCTTAAAAAGCTCAACGTTACTAATCATCAAGGTAATGCAAGTCAAAATTTTCTAGCAACGAGATAACATTTCACCTCAGTTATTAACAAAAAGACAAAAAATATATTCTGATGGGGATGTGAGAAAAGGGATCTCTTATACACTATTGTTGGCAATGTAAACTAGTTTAGCTACTATAGATAACACTATGCACGTTCCTCAGAAAACTACAAATAGAGCAAGCAATGCTCCATGATCATTGATCTAGCAATTCCAGTACTAAGCATCTATCCAAAGGAAAGAAAATCAGTGTATTGAAGAGATAACTGCATATACAGATATACTGCACTTGCAGTAGAAAAGATATGAAATTAATCTAGGTGTACAACTACAGATGAAAGGATAAAGAAAAGGTGGTATATACATACAACGGAATACTATTCAGCCACAACAAAATAATGAGATCCTTTCATTTGTGGCAGCATAGATGGAACTGAAGGTCATTATGTTAAGTTTCGGAAATAAGACTGGAACAGGAAGTTTAATGGCGCATGCTCTCACTCTCATATGGAGACTAAAAAAAGAAAAAAATTGATTTTATAAAAGTAAAAAATAGAACAGAGGATACTGGAGGCTGGGAAAAATAGGGGAAACCAGAGATACGGAAAGATTTGTTAAAGGATACAAAATTACAGCTAGAAAGATGTTCTAGTGTTCTATGAATCTGTGGGATGACTGTAGTTAACAATTATATATTACATAGTTTTTAATAGCTAGAAGGAAGATATTGAATGTTCCCAACACAAAGAAATGATAAATGTGTGAAATAATGAATGTGCTAGTCACTGATCAGTATCCATTATAAGTATCAAAACATGACTGTGCACCCCCATGAATACACACAATTATTATGTATCAGTTTAAAAAAAATTCCTCTCAAAGGATATTTAAGGACATGGGAAAATGCCCAGACCATAATGTTAACCTGGGAAAATCACGCTATTGTATGTTTCCAGTTTGATTAATATGTGGATATAAGTAAATATACGTTTAAAAAAATACTATGGTGAAAACAAAACTAACAATATCTTAGCATTGGGATGCCCCTACTTTAATTTGTTTTTAAGATTTTTATAAATTTATATTAAGATGGTTATTTTTAAATCCAGTCCACTCTATTTAAAGTATAAATATATTTTAAATTTTAAGCTTTATTGGAGAGTATTTTTCAAATTGAGGTTTATAATTCAGGTGGGTCATGGTGTCATGGTGTCAATTACCCAGTATGTTGCAACCAGCATTTTTAAAAATTAAATAGAAAATTTATCTGTGGTACATATGACTCTTTAGAAAAAAGAACAAGAAAAAAAGTAAACATTGTAACAAGAATTTAGCTTCCATACGTGCACAACATATATAGGTAAATGCCTAAACACTTGATGTTAGATATAATCTTACTATAGTTTGTTTCTAAAAAGGTTGAAGGACTCTATATTGGAGTAATTTATTTTTTATAAAATTGAAGATTTCTGAAATCTACTTTATATTGCGAATGCATTCACATTCATCTGATGCAGGTGAAACAGCACAAAACAGAAAGTCACTGAGGAATTCAGATTTAATTATTTTTACCATTGCAGGTTTTTTTTTAATTAACACGTACAATATTCAAGCAAGGAGCTTACACTTGTGAACATATAGAAGCTAGGATGCTCTGTAAAGAAGAATTGTTTAAGTCAATACACAGTTAAACTTGTATCATTTAAAATTGCCTTAGCATGTTTCAATATGTACTAGCAGCAAAATACAAGTAGTATCAAGAGATTTTTATTCAAAGAAAACATATTCTACCTTCTTGCATATTATAATAATGTAAAATTTTATAATTTGTCCTACAGTACTGTCTCTGCAATAGGTTACTGGTAGATTCATCTGTCATTCCTATAGCTGTATGTAATGGGTGATTCAGGCATGACAATTCTGAAAAAAATTAAACTCAAGGTAGTTGCTTTTAGGAGAAATATATTTAGAAGTAAAATTGTTTATCTCATGCCTGAAGCCAATTAGGAACAAATATGTCACATAAGGGCATTCTTTACTATTTTTTAATTGAAAATTAAATAAAGAAATAATATTGAATACAGCCAACATTTTAAATTTTAGGGCTAGTTTTCTGATTACATTTTTATCAGTATTTCAAAGGAAAATGATTTTAGCACATCTTATAGTTCCATTACCTATTTTATCTTATAATGAAATATATTATTAGTTATAATCACTTCTATCATCCCATCTAAAATACTTCTTCTTTTCAAAGCATCGTTCCATTTCTTTGATACTGATGGATCGTATTTTACACATTTACATTATGTGACAAGAAAATTTACTAAATGTACAATCGTTTTTTCCAATAAGATAAGCACATCCTGATAAATAAAACCTGAGGCTGCAGGGATCATGTAAGTCATCAGATACTTAAGTAAGTTATTTGTCCTAAAAACTTTAGAATTTTACAAGTATTTATTTGTACATAATAGTCTAGAACAAAGTTCAGGAAACTACAGTAAGTGGGTCAAAAACATGACCCACTTCCTGGTTTTGTAAATCAAATTTTATTGGAATACATCTACACCCATCAGTTTACACATTTGTCTGTGTCTGTTTTCAAGCTACAATGATGATTAGTTGGGGCAGAAACAATGTAGCCTGAAAATCCCAAAATATATACTATCTGGTCCTTTACAGAAAATGTTTGCTAACCCTGATCTAGAAACTAATTTCCAATGGGATCTTAAGATTCTGTGAAGTTTCTTTCCTAAATTCTCTTTGTAGATGAAACATGTTCCATTGCTCGTAAGACATCCACTTCATTTTTAATCTTTATGTATGACTTATGTATATATTTTAATGTTTATTTTCTTTATCTGAATATATCACCCTTCCAAAGTAAGTCTATTTCTTTCTAAAAAACTGACTTCAGTTATAGATATGAGGATATTTATGCTTTTATCTCTTGATTTGATGAATGCTGCAAGCTAAGAAAATATTGTTTGTTTTCTAGACTTCCTTATTTAATGGGTTTCACTTAACGTGTTACCTGGGAGCTTTGAAATCAACACACCATTGAAACTGAATGGGGATTATTACAATTAATTTTAAGAACTGTATAGTTCTCTACCAATTTGTTTTGAAATTAGGTAGTGGTGAAAAGATGATCACTTGGACATAAGAACATTTGAAACTTATTATAGTCAGGAGTTTAGATTTTGTCAAAATTATTTTTTTGAGAAATATTTTAAAAATCACATAATCCCGTCTGCTTGTAAATATTGAATAGAAGTTTGACTCATATGTGAGAGCAACTTAGATTTTCTCTCATAATATTCTATGATACTAATTCCCAAATGTGTTGATAAAGGATATTATATTATGACACATTTCATATTAATATGCTACATAGAATTGATTCCTAAACATTTTCTAAATCCTGTCTTTGAAGTGAAAATTTCATCTATTCATTTTTCTACAGTTGTCAACTTTGATATCTAGGTGTTAAAAACAGCTAACATTTATTGAACCTTTACTATGTACCAGAGAAACACTTTACTTTTAATCCTTGCATAGGGCCACGCACACACCTCATTTTACAGATGAGGAAACAGGTTTAGAAAGGGAAAGTAACCTAAGGGTAAAAAAAGTTAGGTGGAATAGGTTTTTTGAGATCTAGCATGATGTTTACAGTTAATAACATATTGCATGTTTAAAATGCTGACAGAGTCAATTTCCAATGCTCTCACTACAAAAAAATAATCAATATCTGAGGTGATGGATATGTTACTTAGCTTGATTTAATCATTCCATATTGCATACCTATGTCATAACACCACATTGCAACCCATAAATATATGCAGTTAGAATTTGTCAGCATGCAATAAAATTACTTCTAAGTAAATAAAAGGACCTTATTTGAGATCACATACCTATTTTATTCTAACTCAAGCAGTTGGACTTCAGAACCTCACTTTTTAATCGTGTTCTCCCTGAAGTCTTGTAAACTAAGCTGGAAAGCAACCCACTGTGGTGGAATAACAGACACTTGCACTTGGTATTGGGAAGGGGATGACTCTGAGGAAGGGTTACTGACTGCTAGGTGGAAAGAAACAAAGTTGTTTCTTGAAAAAATTGAGTTTGAATTGAACAGGGCTTAATAATTGGACATTCTGGCCATATTTAATAGTATGTTCAAAGGCAGAGTCGCAAAAGAGCATAGCACCTTCAGGGAAGGGCAAGCAATTTGCTATTCTTGGAGCAAAAGAAGCATGAGCATGAGCAGGAGAATGAAATGAGCTGGAGGAGTGGGTTAGAGGCCTGCTCATATTCTACAGGAAGTCAGTGGTTTTCAAGTTTCTGCGTGGTAAGAGTCCTTTTAGGGTGTTTGTTTACAATAGATATTGCTGGCTCTCAATTGCCAGAGAATCTTACTCAGTGAGACCTACGAATTTGCATTTTGACAGGCTTCTTAGGTGATTTCAATGTAAGAAAACCTCTTTATGAGTCACTTTTAAAGAATATTTTAAAATCACATAGTTAATGTCATTTCATTATTTTTTTAAGAAAGCAACGCAGCAGCTCAGTGGAGACAGGAAGGTGTTCTCCAGAGCAATTCCTAGTTTATTTAGAATTCTAGATAATATGAAGGTAGCTTTATAAAAATTATTTATACAACATACACTCTTTTTAAAATAATTTTGCAAGTCATTTAGATGGCTGGGCTATTAAAAAATGCTAATAAAACAGGGTTCGGTTTTATTCATTTCTTAAGACTTTGTAAGCTACAAAAAGTGTGAACTTATCAAATCATATCTTACTTGTTTTGCCATTCTCAGTCCTTTCCACTCTAGCCCTTAGTAAATTTCAAATAATAGAAAATTGATCATGAATAAATAAATAAATGAATTAGTTAATTGATTTATATTTTCAGTAGAACCAAATTTTACACAACATAATTGGGGGATTATTGAATAAATCAAGTGAACTGTAGTGTTTCTGCACTTTTCCCTGGGATTAATTTAACAATTTAAAAGACTAATTATTCTAAGATAAAATTTCAGTTGACATGCAAATTTAAGATGTTTTTACTGTTGTAAAATAAAGTAAAAGTTATTATATCCCACTAACTCTGGATACATCTGGAATAAAGTGAAAAACAAACTGCCTTTTCAAAATTATTTGTTCCATTGAATTACTTATGGTCAGATGGCACCCAAAAATATTTTTTTTATAGAAAATTGGATATATCTCCGTCTTCCAAAAGAGAGTGTCAGTACATTTTTCGGTGTTTAAACAAATTTGAAAGGAAAAAATAAGAAGGAACAGTCATCTAACTCATCTGGAATTAAATAGATATCACACATCAGAAGCTCATTGGATAACCAGAGACAGTCTTGACCAACTGGGGATTCTCAAACTTAGGATGCCAAATCACACACTGATGTTTTTTCCACGCTTAAACTTGTTCAACACAGATGGTAGGCATAAAATAGCTGAACTTCAATGGATCATGTCCAGAGAGAGTGATAGATATGGTCTTTTTTGTTGAGAGGAGAGTTGTTTTCACATTCCACTTGAATTAAATTATGCTTGTTCATGCCATGGTACATAATCCCTGGCAAGAATTCTTAGAAAAAGCCATCATGTGGACTCATAACAAAACAAGAAAAAACCCAAAAGGTTGCAGAGTAACATTGTAAGCACAGTAAGAAAATATAAGACAGAAGTTGAACAGCATCCGTATATTTGGAAATATATATAAATATCAATTTAGATTTGCATATTAATATAAATTGTTATATATCATATATAGATATATGGGTACATATTAAAATTCAAGGACAATGCATATCCTTGATTTGAATAGATTGGCAAAAATATTTTGAATCTCTCATGAGATAAAGTGATCAATTTAAGACCCTCACTTTACAATTTTCACAGCTAAGTTTGGTAAGACATAAACACATGAGATTTTATATAAAGGAAAAAAATATAAAGTAAGATGTGATTACAGTATTCAAAAGGGATACATTCTAAGTCTCTCAGTGGCTACCTGAAACCCAGTATAGTACCAAACCCTATATACACTATTTTTTTCCTATGCATACATACATACATACATACCTATGATAAACTTTAACTTATAAATTAGGAACCATAAGAGATTAACAACAATAACTAGACACATATACACGATGGGATATTACACAGCCATAAAGAAAAACAAGATGATGGACTTCGCAGCAACTCAGATGGGTTTAGAACTATAATACTTAGTGATTTATCACAGAGACAGAGATCTGAGTACTACATGTACCCACTCTTAAGCAGACCTCAAACATTTATCATAATATTATAAGAAATGGATTGGTTCCAGCTACTTGGAAGGCTGAGGCGGAAGGATCGCCAGAGCCCAGCAGGTCGAGGCTGTGGTGGCCGGGTGCGGCCACTGCACTCCAGTCTGGGCGATAGACTGAGACTCCAACTCAAAAAAAATAAAAAAGAAAGAAATAGATTGGCAGTAATGGGACACTACCAGGGGAGGGAGGGGGCACTTAACATCAATAAGGGTACCCGAGCGTTTTTACCTGCACAATGACCACTTATGTACCTAACCCTGAATTGTACCTCACATCTTTAAAATAAAATAATACTTAAATTTAAAAAATAACTAATGATAAGACATAGCAATTATAACAGTATATTGTAATAAAAGTTATATGAATATGACTTCTCTTTCTCTCTCAAAATATATTATTCTGTTGTACTCACCTATTTTCAGATGGCATTTGACCCTGGATAACTGAACGGAAAAAGGGGGGCCACTGTAATGAAACTTTATCAGATTGTGCTTTGGGTAGTAATTTCTGGATTTTGAAAAATGATTGGCTATATGAGAATAGTAAGGGAAGATGGAAAATACTCCAGGCAAGGAAGAGAGTATGAGTGAACAAAATCTTATTAACCTGGTGCTTGCTAAATGGACCTTTCGGACATTACCTAGTCATAGTATTGCCGGGCGTTCCCAAGAACCCACTTAGAATCAATGATTCACTGGAAGGACTCAGAAAAGCTGTTACAATCAAGGCTACCACAGGAAAAGGGAATTACAACTGCAAATATGAGTCACATGTTGAGGGAGACCCCCTAAAAAACCCGGAATTCATATATACAAAATTGTGTATTTATTCTTACATGTTTAAATTTCAGTCACCTACCAAGTCTCTCCGTTTAATGCAATATAGCTACTGAGGTGGTTTTTCCACTGCTCAAAAGTTTGTGAACTTGTCAATTTTGATGCCTTTTAGTACTTCTGCTGTTTTTGGTTTTACCTCTTCTACATTGGCAAAATGATTCCCTTTGAGGAATTTTTTCATCCAGGGAAGCAAAAAACGTTGTTCAGGGCAAAACTGGGTGAATAGGGAGGGTGAGACATGAAAGCCATGCTGTTTTTGGTCAAAAACTGTTGAAACCCTCAGCTCAGTGTGGGCAGGTGTGCTTGTAAATCACCCGTCATGAAATGGGCAAACACTTTGTAAGAATTCCAAGAAAAAATTTACTGAAACTGGGAACACATCTCTCACAACAATGCTAGATGGTACACTGGTGCCAATGGGTTCCTAGATCATTTACCTAGCAAGGGAAGCCTGTATTATAAGGAGTCTACCCTCCAAAAGATAATTCCAGTTTTTTGGATGGGATTTCTCCCAGTAGAATTTCAGAAGATATCAGGTACAACTTTCAGTTGTCCTCTGCCAGAAGAATTATACCAATAGCACTTAATTATCCGAGCAACAATGTATGACAACACACAGCATGTATTGTTAACCAGGGAAGCTCACCCAAGTCTTGGCATTCAGGGTTTTTATGGATGTTCTGTCACATAGGGATGAAACATTCCTGTGACTAACCTTATCTCCAAGTCTTTACCTCCCCCCAGACACCAAACTGATACATCAGAACCCAGGGTACCAGATGAATAAAATCAGATTTCACAAGAAATTGACTTGTCAGCATAAATTATCTGCACAATACACGACCAAGATACACACTTTTACTAGGTAGGATATTCCAGGGGTGTGCGGGCAATCTCTCAGGAGCCAGTCAAGGGCCAGTTTTTCCTTGGAATGCACAGGGTTTGAGACCCCCCCGAAACTGTTTAAACACTTTACTGCACAGTAGAGAAAGAGTTAGTGTAATGGTGGGTCTTAAACAAATAAATGAATAAATCTGAAATCTTGAAAAATGATGCCTGCAAAATTTTTGTCTGTGTTCATATGTTTTATTGATGAGAAAAAAATATGGGAAAAAGGAAAATCGACTTCATGGAATAATGATGGGTTTCGCCATCGTGCAGGAATCTAGGTGTTCTCTTCAGTGTAACCTGCCTTAGCAGAATGATTTATTGTCATGTGTAATCTAATAGTGTGAAAACCTAGAAAGTGAGTGATAACTTAGTAACACTCTAGATGTGTCATTTTTTCTTCATTTACCAGTTCTATAGAAGAATGCTTATGTTGTGCTAAACTGGAAATGTAAGAATTAACTACTCACCAATCTTTTCCTTTAAATTTCTGTCCCCCATTCTGCACTCTATACTTTCTTTTCTGAACTGTCATATGGTCGTCTTTGAAGATGTTCCAGTGGATTTGATCGCCATCGGCAGGACTGGGTGGACAGTGGATGCCCTGAAGAGGTATGACAGAATTCCTGGAATTGAACTGTCTTATATATAGTCACTACAACTTCATGAAAATGGTGTCTAATCTTACAAAAAATAGCCAGGAGTTATTGAACTCCTAATATGTGTCAGACATTGGCTTTACTTTTGTATGTATTACCTCAATTTATTCTCATATCCATTCTATGAGGCAGGCACTGTTATTACCCTCAGAAGAGAAGAAAAAGAGGTGAGGGGAGACGGTCAGGAAGGATGGAGTATGGGTACTTGGAGAGCTTGGTGAGAAGCTGGGAAATAGTAGAGCCAGGATCTTAATCTGTAGGAGCAAAGGGCAGTTCTCTTAAAAACTTGCTACTTTTCTAAGATCTAGGAAGCCATTGTTCCTCTTTGTAGCTCAAATAACAAGACCAGGGCTATGAGGCAGGGAAGAAAAGACTGATAACAGCAAATTGATGTGCTATAGTATATGAGAAATGGTTTAACATAGCTGACCTACAGAAATGGTATGACATTAAACCTGAGGGAAACATGATAGAGGCACGGATGCAGTGAAGTGATTCACGCAGGTGTATACAGTTGCAGAAGCAATTTCAACCTGTTTAACGTTTTGCAGAGAATTGCATTTACACTGTCATTTCAGGATCATATAAAAGTGTCCTATAAGTTTTATGAAGAAAAGTACTTATTCTCCCTTCATTAAGTTGAGGGCATGAATTTTGAAAAATAAAATTATTAACAGCTACACATGTTTTTGTATGTAATAAAGCAAATCATGCCAAAATTTTATTTTAAAAAGCAATAGGAGGGCTTTTTCAAAATTCATTCTTAGGAGGATGTGTCATAAAAATCTCGAGAAATACATTCTTAAGAACATTTGTGAACTTCAAATATAGTATTGTCAGTGCAGCTTTAATCACCTTTTTGTCATTCATTTGGGGAACTACAATGATATATACTATTTCATTTATCTCACTCCACTTGCCTAATAACACAATTCCAAAAACTGTGTATTGATAGAACCATAGTTGTGTTTTCAGATGATTGTTTCTTTTATGTAATCACAGTTACCTCAATAAAATATGTGGAAAATGAATATCTGTATATGTGCAGAGATTGAAGATATATTTCAGACATTTTAATTTTCTAGCTTCAGTGTAGGCTCACTATGAATCATAGGAGGGAGAGAAAAATTTATCATATTGTAAGCCTTCCTATGTACAATTGTGGAGAATTCTCCATATTCTGAGGCTTGTGCTAGCCACTAAAAGTACAAAGCTGAAAAATCACCCCTCCTCTCAAGGAGCTCAGAGTCTAGTGCATTCTGTAATATACAGTGTTATATTTTTATTCTGTAATAAGCAGTGTTAGCTCTTTATTCTGTAATTAAATTATTAACACTATTAACTTTATGGTGAGTGATTCTATTTTATTTTATTTTTACAGGTAAGTAAACAAGCTCACCAACTTCTGTCTGTTTTCCTTGCCTAAAACTAGGGTTTAATATTCTTCCTGATATTGTGAGATAAATGTATTCAGTAAGTAAACATCCTAATATGAACACCTACTATGTGTGCTTGTGAAGCAGATTCTCTGAACATTGGTTGCCAACTTGTCTGAGTCTGGTGCGATAGATCATCCATACACAAAGTGTGTTACTTACAGATGGGCAGCAAAGGACCGCAGAAGCCTAGGATTCATTGTGGCTGATCCGCCAGTGCTCAGGAAACTGTCCAGGGTGGATAGAGTCCCATCTGCCTGTACACCATTTTCACTGCAGCTGAGGGACCTCAGAAAGCAGCCCAGCCTGAGTTTTATACCCCAGAGTGATGTGAGCTGCCGGGTTAGTGTTTAAAGACATCAGATGTTTCCAAAGGGGGTTAGAACAGAGCCAAGGATGTTCCATACAATTCCTTCTTATCTCAAGGTGTTGTATTTCCTAGGCCACCTGGAGAATTATCCAGCATGTTCTAAGTACTGGTAATGTAAACGTGTCAGAAGTATGTTCAGGCGGTAAATAGACCACTGTGTCCAGCAGGGTAGATGGACTGCACTCAGGGAATAACATGGGCAAAGACAGAATAACTACAGCGCATGATATTGTTAAGAAGGATAAAAAAAGGTTTTGTTTGAGGAGGTGATATTTAAGGAGAAATGTGAAGGGTAACTGAAGTAAAGAAGAGAAGAGATGAGACTGGTGAGGTAAACAGGTCCCTAAATGGCAAGTTGAAGGAATTTGTCCTTTACCCTAGAGGCAAGGAAACTCTATCTGAAGGGTTTCAATCAAAGGGATAATATCCAAATGGCTTTTTAAAAGGCTCACCCTGGCTTTGGGTGAATAATGAATGGTAAAGCAAATGGCCAATACTGGGTTGTAGCAATGACTTGGGCCAGAGTTATTGGAGATGTGGACTTAATCAGTGGCCAGATAGTGGGGACCAGGCAATGATGGTTGGTGGAGAAAAATCAGCAGGTTGTTGGTTTGAATGCAAGCAAAAACTATTTAAGTGTTTTTAAATGTTTCTTCTTTTTAAAAAAATATTTTTAGCATTTTTATAGCATTAATGTAATTCTGAAGCACAATAAGAAATTGAAAACTCATGATCACACTATGCAATTTAAAAACTGGAATTATCAACGATTATGCAACTGGGTATTTGTTTCCGCTCCATCACATCTCTGCCTCTCCCTGTTCAAAATAAATAAAAGTACCATTTTCTGAATTTTGGGTTTATCACTCAAGATTTCATTTTTCACCTTTATTCTTGTTGGCTGCTGTGGTGGTGATTTATTCATTTTCATAGCTATGCATTCTATGGTTTATAGAATACCATTCATTTACTCAACAAATATTTGTTGTGTGCTCACGATGTCCTGGGTATTTTGTTTTGTTTTGTTTGTTTATTTGTTTGGTACTGGGATTCAGTACCAAATTTTTTTAAAATGAAGACAAACAAAAAGCACCAAACCCTGCCTTCCTAGAGTCTACATTCTTATGGTTATATTTTCCCCACTCAGTATTTTGTTTATGGAGACTATTTGCAGAGTTCTGTATGCATGTCTCCTGAATCAAATGTACAAAAGTTTCTCTAATATTTCTAAAATTGGAATTACTGAGTGTGAGTTAGGTTCAACTTTGCAAAATAAGGCCAGATTGTTTCCAGCTTATCAATGTACACTACAGTGCTGGCACACTGATGAATTCCCATTATTTCATGTGCCTGACAACATTGGCGTTGTTCGATTTCTTCATTTCTGCAAATATAGTGGGTATAAAATGGTTCTTGTTGTAAACTTAATTTGCATTTCTGTAAACATTAATGAAATTTAATAGATATTCACATGCTTTATGGCTTCTGTGTTTCTTCTTCTGTCTTTCCTCTTCTGTAACGTGGCAGGTCATGTCATTTTCTCCATTTTATATTGGATATTTATCTTTTTGTTTTTATTCTCAATACTCTTTCTCTGTTGATTACATGTAACAGACATAATAGATTTTATATACAACTACCTAACAAAACTCTCTTACTAATTAAAAAAATATATATCTATTAAGTACTTGGTGATTCTCTGTTTAGACAATCATAGTATTTATATAGAAAGAGTGTTGCTTCTTCTATTCCCTGCATATTTTGGTTATTTTTGTTGCTTTATTGCCCTAGCAATATTTATTGCTCTACCTAATTTGTCAATATATATGTGTATACACATATAAATGTGTGTATGCACACACACACACATATACATAGTGTTGCTATGAAAATATATGTATATATGTATATAGATGGTATGTATCTATCTATCTTCTCCCAAATGTTGGTTTCTATTGTCATAGCAACACTCATTCTCAATTTAATGTATACAATTTATCAATCTTTTATTTTATGATTAGTTTTATGTGCATGTGTATCTTGTTTAAAAAACTTTTCCTATTAAATTGTATAAAGTTATTTTCACAATCTTTTTTCTAAATGTTTTAAAACTTTGTCTTTTGTCTTAAAGTCTTTATTCCATTTGAAATTGCTTTTTTGTTATTATATAAGATTGGAATTCAATTTGTGAGTTTTTTTTTTTTCCCTTATGGAAAGCCAAAGCAGAGTTTATTGAATAATTCTTTATTTTGGCAATATCTTGCAAAGTCACCTCTTCCATATATAGGTTCTGAGTTTTCCTATTCCAAAACTGTTTGACATTACCTGGGCAAATGTCACACTGCATTAATTACTATTGTTTTTTTAAGAAATCTTACATCCATAGGACAATTCTCCTTACTTTTTCTTCTTTGCTAAAATAGTGCTTTGACTATTTTAGGACTTTTGTCCTTATAAATTATAGACTCACCTTGTCAAGATCTGTAATCAGTCATTCAATAAATCATATAACTTTTTTATTAGACTTATATTGAATATCAAATTGTGAGGACTTTTAAAATTTATCTTTTAAAATTATTGACTAGATGAATTGCTGTCCAAGGAGATATTCTATGATATTGATTATTTAAATTCGTTGGAAATTTTTCAGGAAGTAGTACATGGGAAATTTGTACAAAAGGTCTGTGTGCTCAAGAAAAATGTGGGTTTTCTAGTTGGTTGGTTGTCAAGTTTGATAAATGTGCTGTTTGACCATACTTTGTCATTATCTCTATTTTCGCCTTCTGGGTGTCATGAAGATTGTCTCTCTTTTATATCATCTGTTTTCTTATTTCTCTGTGCTGTATTCCAAGGAATTTCTTCAGATACATTTACCAGTTTAATAATTCTTCATTCATCTCATTTAATCTTTATTTAATCTAAAATTACTAAAATTTACTAATTACTAAAATCTAAACTCACCACCTAAAATATATTTCATTTCTAATATTCTAATGTGACACTTTATTAAATCACCAAGTCTTACACAAACAATTCATGTAAAAATTTTGCCTGATATTTATTTAAATAGTCCATATATGATTTTTATATATTCCATATGAATGATCCCAATATCTAAAGTCTGGAAATCTAAATATGTTGTTTATTGTTTTTGCTGACTTTTTGTCAGACTGCTTTTTTTTATTGCTTAATTAAAAGTTCATATTTGTCTGATCTTATTCTATAGTAATCCCCATGACCTAAATAGGCGATGCTTTGCACCAAAGAACGTTTGATGTCAAAACCCTTAGGGTTATAGGATTACCATAGGTACCTGCTTTAATGTGTGGAGGAGAGGTGTAGGTGTCTCTCCCTCATCTACTGCTGGTGCAAACTTGTTCTTCTTGAAGTAGTATCAATTATGTCCCCCTCCGGACAAATCCTGCCTTTTTACTTTGCTTAAATGAGCTTTTTCTATGCTTTTTATAGCACACAACTTTTGCTGTCTTTTATTTTATTTTTTGGTGGGGATGAGGGGGGAGAGACAATGAAAAGTCACCATTGGAGATTTCCTTTACTTTCTGCAAATTCTAGTAATGTTATAAAATTCATGTTTGATCTGGAATTTGCTTGTTTTGTATTGGAAGGGGCATTTAGTATCTTAGCCCGCCTTTACTGCTGTCAGCAAAATGAGTTTGAGATTTAACCTTAAACAATAGGATGTTTGATAGTTCAGTTCATTGAGAATAGAAACACAAGAAAGAATATGGCAAGTTCCATTCTAGACTTGAGTTTGAGATGTCTGTGAAATTCACATGCACATACCCATTCAGTAGATGACTATTTTGGCCTGAAATTCAAAAAAGAAATATGGACTAAAGATATGGATTTACAAATAAACAACATAAATATGTTCATTGAAGTCATAGGTGTGGTAGAGATTGCTGATGAGAATACATAGGGTGAAATGATAGGTCAAGAAAAGTCCATAAGAATCACCAACATTTAAGAAATAGACACAAATAAAAGAAAATAAAGAGTTGTTAGAGAGTTGTCATAACATTGAGGAGAGTGTCACAGAAACAAAGATAAGAGAGTGGATCTGTGCCAAATGCTAATGAGTTATCAATAGTACACCATGAACAATTTAGTAACTGAGGGGATATATAGAAACACAGGTATGAGATATTTCAACTAGATTGTATTATGTAAAGAACAAGATAGTCCTAATTGTGGAAGCTGAGAATCTGAGAAGACCAGGGTAAACCAATCTCTCCAGAGGTATGATTAGTACACTGGGGAGAAAAGGGAAGTCTGAGTTTGCAAAATGAGATTGGACTTGTTTGAATAAGTTAAGTGCTTATGTTAATAAGTCAACAAGGAATTAAGAGATGGAAGATATTGAAGCAAAAGGACATGATCAGATGAGCAAATTCGCAACACCTGAGAAAGTAGGCTGAGTTGAGCCGCCTACTAAGAATGATCCCCACCCATTGTCACAGAAGAAAAGAAGATTACATCAGCACAGGGTCAAGTCAGAATGCTAATTTGTAAAGAAATTTAAATAGCTCTTGCTGATGATGTCTCTTTTATTAGCTCATGGGGTGAAATGGATAGAATCATTCTGGGTCTGTAATTTTAAGTAGAGTGGAGAGTATTTGGAACTGATACTGAGGATAATGGAAGAGGTGATTAGCAAAGAGACCATTATTGCCAAGCAGCATGGATGGCTCAGCTGAGGATGCTGAGAGAAGTTTGTGGAGATTCCAGGAACTGAACCTGGCTTTAGAGAAGGCAGGGAAAACAGATTTTTTTCACTGTATGACACTGGGGATTTTCTGAAAAAGTGGAAAAACAATAGAAGATGCTTAAAGCTATTGAAAAAGAGGTTGGAGTGGTGGAAAAAAGGAAAGTAAAGAAAGAAAATCATTGTGTTGGGTTTTCTAAGTAGTCAAAGGATAGGAATTGGAGTTCACAGGTACACAGATAGACCGAAATAGGATGATTTTATTACTTCAGACCAAAAATATCTTGAACCATAGATACAGTCCAGAGTGTGAGAGTGACTAGCTGAAGCACAGTCTTAAAGGAGATTATTAGATCATTGGGACTGAGAAGATGCAGGTACTGAAATTTGGGAGGTTAAATGGGCTCCTAGTCTGCTTGGACTTGAAGTAAAAAATAAATGTGTATCATCTCCAATTAATGAAAAGGAGGCTGTCTCAGGAAATCTTCATTAACCAGTGAAAAGGTTTATTGCATTTCACTACTTTAGGTGAACATTTAAGAAAATAATTTATTTAATAATAATTTTCAAATATGTAATGAGTACCAGCCGTGTGCAGAACACTTATTTTCTACTCAAGGTCTACCAGAGAGAAGGAGTCTTTTGAATCACAAAAAAGTGAATTGAAACACAAAATTCTAAACTATAAAAGTTTGGATGTTGGAGATTATTACTAATGAAGGTCATGGGATTTATTTTCATAAGCTACAAATAGAAAATTCAGAATGTTCTTTTTTCTGGTGTTTTCAATTTAGCTCTGCTAAGGAGAAGACAGACTACGTGATTACATGAGTTTTTTAAAATCTTTGCTTGTGTGGTTTTGAATATTTCATCAAATCAAACAAATTTTTAAATATTCATTCAACCTGTGACAGATTAGTTTTGAAACAACAAAGTAATATGGGGCAATTAGTGAATGTTTAGGATTTAACATTTTCAGTTTGATATGAAAAGAATACACTCTTTCTTTGCCGACATAGCCAGGTTTTAAACCTTATCTTTATGCACAAGTCTTTCTTCTAGTATGAACTTTTTCTTTTGATAGTGTGTCTTTCATAAATAAATCATTAGAAAATGCAGGGCAAGCTAACAGTGATATGAATGTTTAATAGCAATAAATGATGAACTCCAAGTGTCTAAGGATGGAAATGCATTGTTAAATCCATTATTTCTCTCTCCTATTTTACAAACTTTATAAATGAGTAAAATCTGGAAATAAAGTCTTATACAAATGTAATTTATTCCTTGTTTTGATTTGAGAGATTTTGTGATTTACTGTCCAACTTCTTTGATGTAATATATATATGAATATTCAGTTAGTTTCCTTTTTGTTTCTCCTACCAGTCAAAAGAGAAGATGTGTGAGAACACAGAACCAGCAGAAACATCTCAAACCACCACAACCGTAAGAGCGACTACCACACAATTCAGGGTCTTGACGACCACCAGAAGAGCTGCGACATCCCAGCTGCCCACCAGCCTCCCCACAGAAGGTGCCTGAGAGATATTTCGCTTTTTTCCTGCAGGAGGGAAAATTCACTGTGTTGGCATATAGTGGATTAGCTCCTACTCTCTAGGGAGAAAGTTATTCTTGGACAAAATGGATTTCTAAAGGGGAAAAAAGATAATTATTATGTACTAAAAGTATGTGCTGAGATTATTTTAATGGACTGTTTCTTTTATTAAGATGCAACTTTTCCATTGACTATGGTTTCTTGTTCCCTTCTCCTTAGAAAAGAAATACAGACTTCTTTCATGTGGCTAAGTTTTGTAATAACCAAATTCAATATTGCAGGCACAGGAGAGAAAGGCAAAATGCATATAAAATGTCATTGACTTTGGATTCTGAACAATAGATAATTTTACTCAGATACAATTCTAATATTTTCCTGGATGCAGTTAATAAAATATGTTGGTCTATAACCTGCACAAGGGCACTGTATATGTCATAGAAATTGCCCTTGAAAAATATTTCTTCTTCTACCGAAAGCAAAAACACTAGAGAGTGTTAATACATAAGCACGACTCAAGGTGGGAAGAAAGTGTATTACCAACATTTAATAACTTTCTATTCTGAATAGTACCACTAGGAAGGAGTAGGAAGAAATATGATACTAGTTAGCCAAGAGTTAGCTTTGAGAGGGGAAATGGTCTTACCTTTATATTGTTGTAAGCTTTGTTTTCGTCTGAATAAGAGGCTAAACTTGGAACTTTTACTTTTAATTGGAACTTAATTGAATACTGTAAAGTTAACTGGAATAAAGTTAGGTGGAAGGCAGCTGTTAAATGCATTTTATTGCTTTTAAAAGTAATGTTGTATTTTAATTCATATTATTTTGGATTGTTCTATTAAAGCCTGTGAAAATATTTTTGTAACTTAAGCCCTACCCTTTAGGATGAAATACGACCATCCAAAATAAAACATGAACCTTTTGTCATTCAGGATAGGATCTCTTCATATACGATTTTGGTCATATTTGTTAGTAATGAATAAGCATGCAACTTTTGGAGTTAGATTTATAAATACTAACAAATCCTGACGATTCCAACTAATTTGGAATTTTCTTGGCTTTGATTTTTTTTAATGAGTAAATAAAGTCATAACTATAGAATCTAAGTACAATACATTATTTCAGAAAATTAAGAATAGATATATTTTAAGTTATAATTATAACCGTTTTTCTCACAGAACTTAAGGATCATGTAAGACTTTACTGAAGTCTTGGTCTTATAGCCTGTAGGAAATTTTAGTACTACCTCATATAAAGCTAGGAGTTACTCTTAGCACTAGAAATTACCTCAATAAATTATCAAAATCTAGTCATGTTCCTGTTAAGGCAGTTAGTACACAATTAATGGTCATGAGATTTATGCTCCTTTAAAATCTTTTTCTGTTATAATAACTTTGAATTTCTCTTCCAGATGATACCAAGATAGCACTACATCTAAAAGATAATGGAGGTAGGAATTTTCTTTTATAAACTAATTCATTTTATTTATTTTAATATGAGAAAGGCACCTCATCAACAAGGGTACCTGCATAATGAACATTTGTATACCTAACCCTGATTAGTACCCCAAATCTCTAAAATAAAAAGTATATATATATGAGAAAGGACTTACAGGTTTTTAAGTATAGAGTCTGGTTATATTTTATTTCCTGTTGGCATTTAACTTAGGATGAATTCAGTTGCTTGACTTAAAAACGAAACGAAATTCTAATTATTTTATTTGTCTATAAAATTATGTGAAACAAGTTACCAATGATAAAGTAGAAAATTCATCCACACACCTTGTTATACTTGGTTGTTCTAGTCCTTGTTGTGATTGTATGCATGGTTATCTATGCAGCTACATGTATTGTGTTCATAATCAACACCCCCTATATATAAACTTAAGAAATAAAGCAGCAAGTGTGAAGATACATTTGCTAGGTCTTTTTATCTGTTATACGAAGCAAAGAGCAAAAATTAAATATTCAAAAGAATTTCTTACTAGTAACATACTTAAAGGTTTTCTAAGACAATTGAAGAATATTGATAATGGTACTTGAAATTTGAAGAAAAAAGTTTTACTGAAACAATACTGAAATATATTAACTCTATTTTTTTAAAAGAGTCACTTTCTGGTTAAACTAGGTTAGCTCATAGGTGCATGTCTTCAGAGTATGCTAGATCTTGATAAAAGAGATTTTCATTAGTATTTGTTTATTTAGCTCAAGAAGAGGGTGTCCTCTTTTGACATCATTTATTATGTAAATAGGAACACATTGTGACATTGATCTAGGCATGGTTTTGCTTTTGAAGCCCCAGATGATTTCTTAACTAAAAGTTCAGTAAATACATTGTTAGGGATGTTTTTCTCTATAATTGTAGAGATTAGTTTCTAAATCACTCAGTCCAGGTTAAGTAACCTAAACTTCTATGATTCCTTATGTTATTGCTTATATCTATGTATGTCTTTAGATTTTATATCAGTCTATCTGAAAGAGAAGTGGCTCAGCCTCTTCTTAAATATCATTATTACATCA
This sequence comes from Carlito syrichta, assembly GCF_000164805.1. Classification (NCBI taxonomy): domain Eukaryota; kingdom Metazoa; phylum Chordata; class Mammalia; order Primates; family Tarsiidae; genus Carlito; species Carlito syrichta. The sequence continues at coordinate 210,970 of NW_007246695.1, read as the reverse complement.
GTTATCCATTGTCTTGTATCTGTACTGTAGTGTTTTATTTCATTAATACTTTATTCATTATTATATTAATGCAGTAAATGAATAGCTTTACAAATGACCACTTGTAAAATATGTACTAACTAAAAGTAAAATCTTAACATTTAAAAGAATGTTGGAATCTCCCAGAGCAGGATATTAGTAGGTATCATGTGAACATAAGTCCTTATGTTGGGGTTACCTCATTTTGAGGGAGGAGGTGGGGTCTGAGGTGGATGGAATGGAGAAAAGCTTCCCAAAATGCTTATGTTTTATTTGTTACATTTAATTTTTAATACAGGTGGTGGTTATGCGTGTTTTGTTATATTTTTCTCTGTGTTTTCTTTTTTTTCCTTTTTTCTTTCCTATTTACCTAAATTATTCTGTAGTGCTAAAAATAAAAAAATAATAAAGGTTCCTGTGATCAAATAGATGGGAGACATTCTGGGTAAAAGAAAATTAAAGAAATTTCCTTGATGGAGAACTGCCCAAATCTTTTAATGTTCATTTATTTGTCATTCATTTATTCCTGCTGAATGATTGCTAATTACAAAGCATTGTTGCAGACGTGGGGCTATAGTAATGAGCAAGGGATAGACAAATCCGTTGCTTTCAGACAACCTGCATTATAAAGAATCTTCCAGATAGGACACATATCATATTGGCATTTTTCCACTGGTCATAAAACCTTTTTACGAGTAGCATCTTGTGGACTTAATGTTTTGTGGAATATACTTTGATACAGAGTTTTATAGAATGTTACCAATTTTCTCAAAGAAAGTCCTTAGTTTTGTTTAAAGCATCAAAGAATCATAAAACTTTGAAAATGTTCTTAAAACAGTGCCTTAGAATTACCATATGATGCTAAGAACTCAAGTAAACCCCACGATCTAACTGTCAGATTTTTAGTATACTAGATACTCAACTGTTGTAATTTCAGGTGATATTTCGATAATTTATATGCAGCAAGTGTTCATCATAATTTCAAAACCTCACAGTAAGACTTTAAACTCTTTTCATGCCCAGGATTGTTTTTATAAAGCACTTTTCCTAATAACATTCAAGTGAAGTTAGAAAAGACCAACCTGACCAGTATTGAGATAAATGTCTCTTTAAAAGTGTACTTAAGGGAAATCACACATTACTTTTTATTGCATCCTTAAGTTGGTGTACTATCATTGTTTTTTATTTTATGGAATGTGGAGATGCAGGAAGGAATGCCAATTTAAATCTAACTTCATTAGTAAATCAAGCATGTTAAGAACAGAATTCAGAACTGTCTTTCTCCTCCAGTTTAAAAATTTTGCAAGATTGAGGTACTATAAAAACTATGCCTAATTTAAGTGTTTTCCAATATTTTTGAGGATTTTTAAAAAACATGCAATCTGATAAAAATTGGTAAATTTCTCTGTATTGTTGCAAAGGAATTTAGTACATTTGTTATTTTGATTTAATTATTGATTTAATTGGCTGGTTCTTTTTAAAAATAAGTTTTATTGTGCATATTTGAGGTTTACAACATGCTGTTATATAAATAGAGACTAACATGGTTATAATAATGAAGCAGATTAACTTGTCTATCATCTTGCATAGTTACTTTTTTGGTGATTAATTGGCTCTTTTTAAAAGCATTTTAATTTAGAGGTCTGTAATTTTTTGGAAATAGGATGACTTTTGTCAAAATGAACAGTATGACTCTAAAAGCAAATTACTTTGCCTTTCTTTACATTGTCTTTTTTAGATATTAGGTTGCCTCAGCTCTGAGTTTTTCTGGGACATTTCCTTGGGTGAAAGTAGTTGATTTTCTTAGTGGAGTCCACAGCTGACATGATTATACATTCACTTTCCAGGAGATTTTTCCTTCATCTTTAACATGAAAGCATAAACTACTTCTGAGCAGCTGGACACCTAAGTCACGCAACAGGGTTTCTCATTCAGAGGACCCAGACTGAGTTACAATCTGCTAAGTCACTCTTGATGAATCTTCAATTGTGCAGTGTGTTTCCTGATACATTTAGATTAGGTCTAGGCAGAGCCTCTTAAAGTTTCAGGCTAGTTGTTTGATTGGAAAAGTTTTATTAGCCTTCAGGATTGAATGGAAATTCTAAGCTCTCTAAATAATTGGGAGAAAATACCACGAAAAAAATCAAAACAAAGAGGGATGATAACGTTTAAGGGTAGGCTCCCTTAGTAAGAAAAGCCTTGACTACCCATTGTAAATGACTGAATCAAAAAACTCAGAAAATCATATGGATAGACAACATTTTGTCTTCAATTGAAATATTGCTAGTTGCATGTCTATAATACTAACTTTAGAGTAATACATAATTCCTATCAAATAGCATATCTGACTCTTGTCTTTATGAAAAACAGAAAAAGAGCAAGAGGAGAAAGAAAAGGAGAAGGAGGAAGAAAAAGTGGTAGAAAAGGAGGATAAAGGAAGAATATTTATTGAGTGTTTACTATGTCCCAGGTACCATTCTGAATACACACACACACACACATATATGCACACATATATGTTGTAGTATATATATAAAATACATGTAAATGTATATATACATATGTACATATACACTACATACATATATATTATATATATACTACATACATACATGCATGTGTATATATGTGTGTATTATATATATATACATACATACTCGTTTAATTCACACAGCACCCCCCAAGTGGATCCTATTATTATTTCCATCTTATAAATGAGGAAACAGGTACAAAAAGGTTAGGTTACCTAGCTAATATGTGACAGAGCTGGGATGTGAATCTATTTAGCCTTGATGCAGATTTTAAGTCCTTAAAATGTCACAGTATTGCTTCTCCCTTACAGAATAGGTCTCTTACAATCAAATTTCCCATGGCAAATACCATGATAAACTATTTTGCTTACACCTGCTATATTATTTTATATTTTCTGTAACAACTGATTATACTTATAGGTGTTTGGAAATGATATTTCCTTTTCTTTGTAATTATGCATTAGTTTCCATTTTATCCTTTCTATGAAAATTGCAATGCATTAATTCTCTTGTGTAATTCAGTATTGTCAGAGTCATCGGCATGTGGTCTCCAAATTACAAAGCAACCCTGTAGTTTATGTTCAAAATTGAATTTAAGGTTCTTTCAGCCTTCTTTGGTTTCTTTAGAAATCCAGGTTTAATTCACCTGTAAGGGGTACCTAGAATGTATTCTTCAAATATATTTATTTCTGTGGGTAATGGTTATATGCACTGAAAACCACATCTTTGGGTTTTCAAATCCTAGACATAGCTTATTAGAAGACTTACATTTTTAACGAATGGCCCAATTATATATTTTAAAAGGTACAACTATTAAAAGTCTTCTTTGACATTTGATTAGATTGCTTCCAAATGGCATTCACTTCCTAATTAGAAATGTAAATGTCTTCAAGATGCACACCGGGTGAAGTTATACCTAGGACTGAGAAGCTTGAGAGTTGAATCAATGGAGAGCGTTTTTAATTGAGAAGTAAAGTCTTCTACCAAATTAAACTCAATATAGCAAATTGAAATATGCCACTCTACTACACTGCAGATGTTAAAGTTATTTTAAGCTCTAAAATTCTGACTTGATTTTATTATTCAAAATTTATTGGCTGAGATTTATCAAGACACCAAAATCTCTGTTCTCTCTCGATTCCTTTAAAGGTTTTTCTCTTTGATAGCATTAAACTTTTAAAGCTATTTAAACACCAATTTCTATTATTTGTAATATTTAAAGTATCAGAATTCTGGACAACCATGATGTATAATGCAGGCAATATAAGCCAGTTTTTGTCATTTCTTCTCATTGCTAGGAATTTTACAAAATCTGGACTCTGAAAGGCTGCATTCTTGGGTCATAAAGTGGTGTCTTCATCAGGGAGATGCCAGAATTGCTGCATTCAGCAGTTTTCAGAACATGATCAAGTTAATTCAGAGGTGCAAATCTGCAAAGTGATTGATTTCAAAGAGCTAATACAGATATTCTTTGCATGAACTCCTATGGAATGACTGGTCTGAAGTCTATTTCTATTGTGTTAAGCTTCCCATTTCTGAGCATATCTTAAGACTTTTATCCAAAGATAAAATGTTAGATCATTATTCTGACTTTTTCACTGCAATACTTCTGAGGTTATATTTTATTACCTAGTCTGTAGTGATAGATCAAGTGTCTAGTGTTTCATTTATCATTCAGTCAAATTATTTTTTGACTTTCATACATAAATCATCAAAGTAACATATCTTCCACTATTTTTTGCTATCTTTCTTTGCTGCTTTTTTTTTTCATCTGCTTCTTTTGTATAGATCATAGACATAAGCAAAGGGAAACTGTTATTTTCTTTTGACAAGCTATTGAATATCTATCACTTTCTTTTTCTAAAACCATAAAATATCTTGACATTTAGTTTTCTCTTTGCTTTGTTTGGTAACTTTCATGAAAGTACTAACTCTATTCTAAGTATATATGGACTATAATAGTGAAAATATCTTATACTTTAGAATGTTATTTCAAGATTTCCCAGGAATTAAAGATTTCTCTCCTAAACTTTTATCTATATTCGTGGTTCTCAACATTTTTTTTGTACATTGAAATCACCTAGTTATTCTATGTAATTTTATTATTTCTGCTTATGAAAAATTCTTGCACTCAGATTTTTCACATACCAATTAACCTTTAGGGCTAGCACCGGGTAATTAATATTTTTTAAATCCCCAAGTGATTCCGATGTAAAGTTAATTTGAGTACAAATGGTCTGATTCAATGCTTCATATATTTTAAGGAGCATTGGAATTATTGACAGTGGGGTGTCTTGTTAAAATGCATAGTCGTATATATTAGTTCTAGAATGATGTCTAAGTCTTTCCATGGCATTTTTAACAAGCTCTCTGATAATGCACTTGGCATCAGTCCACAGACTACACTTTGAGTGTCAAGAGTTGAATAAATTCTTGATTTCTTTTTGCTAGAGTCCCCAAAATAAGAAATACGTCTTACTCTGAATCCACCCATTGGTCCTCACCTGTATCTGATGGCTCCCCTGAAATGAATTTTAATTGATGGTAACAAGAAATCACTTCTATCTACATGGAGAGAATGCATCTTACACCTCATAGGCAAGGAACTCCCAAGCATTATATCTTATACCTGTTGTCAAATTTATTTGCTTTAGTAAAGATAGTTACATTTTATATATTATGTTGAGCCAGATGAAATTGCCAATTAAAAAAAACAAACAATGTTGACTTATAAAAGTTGCAATTTTATTGCTCAACCTAATGATTTTAAAAATTGTTATCCAGCATGGGAAAAGAAAACAAAAAGAAAATCCATGATGAAATATACTTTTTTCCCCTGTAGACCGATTTGTTGATATAATTTGTTGAGTTTATGCTGCTGATAGAACACAGAACAAAATGATATACTTTTTCTCCATTATGTTGATTTGTAGATAGAATTTTAGATATAGAGTTTGTGCTGCTGATAGAACACAGACTAGAATGATATAGCAGAACTTCTCTTAGAAAATGCACACACATGGTTTCCAAGAAGTAGCTCTAAATGGAAGTCCATTTGCCATCGACAAAATGTTATACCACATCCCTCTGATGGATACCTACTGTCCTTTCTCTGCTCATCTCCCATCTAATTTTTTATCTGTTCTGTTCCTCTCAGAAACCTAGCATTGGGAATCTTCAGTCAGAGGAAAGAAACTTCTTTATACTATTAGATTTTGAAATCTGAGATGTATGAAGGACTCCTGGGAGGTGTTTTTGTGTTACCCAATATTTCTTATGCCCCTTCTCGGTGTGTTAAACATGTATAAAGTTATTATACTTAAAAAATGCGAAGTATCTAGTGATTATGGTTGATGATCTTATACTACTAAAATAATATGTATGTTACTAAAATGGTAGATTAATTTTGTTGCTGATTTGATGTGACTTGATTTGATTTATTCAAGAAACATTTCTTCAGCTTTTGTTTAGCAGACCTGTTGGTAGGTGGTGGAGATACAAAAATAAACAAAGCTTGGTGCCTGCCCCACAGAAGCAAGCATCTAATGGGATGGCATATCTGACGGGAAGACAAATCAGTATTTAACTGTGGTGTGAAAAGTGCAAAGATAAATTCAGGAAAAACTAAGGGAGGGCAGAAAGGGGGGCGGCATTTAAACAAAACTGAAATTATGGGAAAGCTTCCCAGAAGAGGTGATGCTTGATCCATGTTTTGAAGTATGGGAAGGATTTATGTAGAAAAGAGAAAGAGAAATAATTTTCAGCAGAGAAATCAACATACACAGAGATTAAAAAGCATGAAACATTAAGATCTATTTGAGTAATCATAAAGAGTTGCCTCATTTTATTTGCCTAAGATAAAGTTACACATGTAACAGTTACAGCTGAGGCTGAGAGATAAGTAGGGGCTTTGACATTTATTGCCTTTTATCCAGACAAGGGAACTTGAACTTTACCTTGAAGACTTTGGGAGCCATGGACACCATTTAGATAGGGGAGTGTCATGACATGTTTTACATGTGGAATAGGCCACTCTTCAAATACTGTAGGGATGTGATAGGAGTTAAGACTGAGGCCAAGAAAACTAGTTTGGTTATTCTACTAATTTAGAATAACTTAGGGCTTCGGAGGAGCTAAAAATAAAGTGATGATTGATAGTGGAAATAAAGGTAAAGAATGGGCATGGGAATTTTTTTTTTTTTTTTTTTTGAGTTGGAGTCTCACTCTGTCACCCAGACTGGAGTGCAGTGGCCGCTCCCGGCCAGCGCAGCCTCGACCTGG
>NW_007246695.1:140029-204099 GCF_000164805.1 Carlito syrichta | reverse complement strand
GATTTTTGACTTATTGTAGAGATGAGGTCTTGCCAAGTTGCCCAGGCGGGTCTTAAACTCGCAGGCTCAGTCAATCCACTCACCTCAGCCTCCCAAAGGCACGGGATTACAGGCTGAAGTAGAAACTACATCACTAATACTGATTTAATGTGTGACTTATGTGATAAGGAAGTGATGAAGGTGACTCCCAGCACTTGGGCTTAAGTATCTGGGTAGATGATGGAACCAATGAACATGGAATACAAGAAGAGGAACTGGTTGTAGGCAGAGGCAGTGAACTTAATTTGAGTATGTTGACTTTGAAGGGCTTCTGGGACATCCAAATGAAGATGTCCAGTAGGCATTTTTCTATAGAAGCCTGAAATTCACTTGAAAAATATGAACACAGAATATAGATTTTGGTTTTTAGCAGCATGTAAATGATAGTTGAAGTTACGGGAGCAAATTAGGTCATGGAAGGATAGTATTAGATCAAAACGAAAAGAGCAAAAGACTAAAGAAGGTTACAACATTTGAAGTTTTGTGAGAAAAACTGAAACATACCACAGAAACAGTAAGACCAGAAGAGTTTGACATCAAAGAAAACAGGGGAGAAGAAAATTTCAAGGAAGAAGTAGCAAACGGTGTCAAGGCTGCATAGAAGTTAAAAAAAAAAAAAACCATACACGCCAGAAAGTGACCATTAAATTAGGTGATACAAAGACATTCATTGACCTTGACCTGGACAGAATCTGAGATGTCTGTGAGCAATACAAAAATTGAAGTTCACAAGGATAGTACTTTTTCAAGAAGCTTGGTGAAAAAGGAAATAGAGATTTTTGATGATGTTGTGTTATTTTAGGAGCACATTTATTTGCTTTAGGTGCTGAGGAGAAATAACTCATAAAGAAGAAAAAGAGTTCAAAGGTGACTGAGAGTGCAGTGATCTCTTCGCAAGCATGTGTGTGGCCATCTGCATGGCGGAGGGGAGGAAGATAAGAGGGAGAAGTAAAGAGGTTTCATCTGAAATTGCTATTTTCTCAGTATAGTAGGATGCAAAGTAATATGATGAGAGTGAGAGGAGAGAGGGCGGAATATGGTGTCTAGGAGTTGAGCGAACCCATCTAACATTTCGAGGAGAATGGGAAAGGGAACCTCCCACTGAGGTACAAAGGACCTGCCAGTGGGTACTTGGAGCCTGCTGACCTTGGTGACCTCCCTTGAATAATAAATTCTATTCAGGTGTGCTTGAATTACCAGTGCATATTGTTCATGTAATATGCTGACCCATCTAAGGAAAGAAAAGGCAACGATGTGAGATGATGTTGACGGGAAGAAAAGAGACACTATTTTTTTTCAAAGTGGCATAATGCTTTAAAGAGAGTAGTTTAATCCATTAGTTGGTAAGTTTAGTTTAATCTTTTTCCACAGCTAGGTTTTCAATGACTTGTTGTTTCCATTTAGACTAATTTTGGCTCAAATAACACCAGGCAAGATTGTAAATCTATCTTGAGTAGTAAGGACAGGAGTTAATTATTTAACACTAATTCTTAACAGTGTTGAAAGTTACTGTGACCAAATGTCATTATTTCAGTTATGGTAATAAATTAACAACTTGTTGGGTAAAGTTTCAACCACAGTGATTTTGACACGTGTTAACTTTATACTCAGGATTCTACTAAATTTTTAAAAATTCAAATATAGAGAGCTAAAAATATACTGCGGGAATTTAAATTGAATTCTAAGAAATATTTGTTTAACCTAAAGAAGACAGGAGAGAAGGACCAATGGACTACAAAACAGATGAATAGAAAGAAAACAAACAGCAAAAAGGCAGACTAAATCCAACCATACCAATAATTCTATTAAAGTAAGTAAAATAAGCACTCCTACTAAAAGCATAGATTGTCAGAGTAACTTTTAAGAAGGCGAGATCCAACTATATAATGTGTGTGATAAGTATACATGAAAATAAAGACAAAGATATAAAATGCTGCAAAGTAGACTTAAAGAACAATATATACACTGCAAATATTGCAGAAAAGCTGGATATTATATTGGCTATATAATATCAAACTAAGTAGAATTAAAGACAAGACATATTAACAAAGGTAAAGCGGAAAATACAAAAGGGAAACAAGGGCCAATGCATCACGAAGTCATTACTGTTTCTTAATATTAGACAAAAAATTAGGGAAAACACTGATTTGAACTATGCTGGCAACCACCTTGACATATTTGATATTGACAGAGCACTGTTCCCAATGACTGTGGAATATAGTTTTTTTTTTTCCAAGTGCACACGAAATGGTCACCAAGATAGACCATACAATGAGCCATAAAAACATTGTAAATTTCAAGATTGAGGTGTTATAGCCTATATTCTTTGATTACGAAAGAATAAGTTGAGGAACAGTAACAAGCTGGCATCTATTGAAAAGAAAGTAGGTCTTAAATGTTCACTCCACACCAGAAAGATAAACAGGTGAGGCGAATACATATGTTAATTAGATTGATTTGATCATTTCACAGTAAAAACATACAGCAAAATATCATGCTATATACTGCAAATATATACAATTTTTATCTGTCAATTATATTTAATGAAACTGGGAGAAAAAGATATATTATCTCCAAAGCCCCAAATATCAAGAAATCAAAGGAAAATTACAAAAATATTTTGATCAAATGATAATGGAGGCAGCAGACAGCAGACACTCTTGCTGCTGTCCTAGCTGTTGTGCCCTTCACAATGTATCTTCCCTAATACGTTTACCTTTCTTAACTGAAAAAAAAGATAATGGACACAACATATCAAAATTTATAGAATGCTGCTAAAAAGTATTTAGAAGGAAGTTTATTGTTCTTGATGCTTATATTAGAAAAGGGTTTAAAGTCAATGACCCATGCCTCCAATTTAAAAAGATGAGACAATTAAGCCCCCAAATAATTAAATGTATACAATTATGATTTGTCAATTAAAACAAATATTAATTTAAAAAGAAGAAACTATATTGGACAGTAAATCTCTAGAAATTACTCATCTAGCATAATCAAAACTTTATATATGGTGACCAACATCTCCTCATGTGACCATGGTTAGCAATATGATATTTTGCACTTTCAAATTTGTCAGGAGGGCAGATCTTATGTTATACATTCTTATCACAAAAAAGAAAATCAAAATGAAACAAAAAAAAAAAATCAAGGGAACACCAGGAAACTCTGATAGGTATTGGATATGTCTATTACCTTGATTGTGGTGGTGGTATTACAGGTATTTGCATATGTCTCAAGTCATCAAATTACACATATGAAATATGTGCAGTTTTTGTATATTAATTACAATTCACTGAAGCTGCTACTACATAGAAGAATTTAAAAAATAGAAAAGAAAAAGAAAATAATAAGGATAATAGAAAAATAAAAAATAGACAAACTGGAGAATATTTACATAGTCATAGGTTAGTTATTTGAAAATTTAATATAGTCTATGAGGACTTTTAAAAAATGATAAATATCAGAATTAGAAACTTGTGCTCATTAAAAAACCTGTTGGGAAAATGAAAAGGCAGGTCACATATAGGGGAAAATATTTCTGCTATACATCTATTACAAAAGGCGCATATCCGGAAAATGTAAAGAACATCCAAAAACTGATAAAGAGACAAACAAAACCTGAAGGGGATACGATTTCACACCCATGAGGATTGCTAAAGACTACCCAATGCCAATGTTGGTGAGGATTTGTTGCACTGGAGACACAAAGCTAATATTGATGAAACAACAGAAATACTGATATGGATATGGTCCACTTAAACTCTTATGCATTGCTGATTGGAGTGTAATATTGTACAACCACTTCAGAAAACCCTTTGACAGTTTCTTAAAAATTCTGGCCTTAAAAGAAACCATCAAGAGAGCAGGGAGACAGCCCACAGAATGGGAAAAAATAGTTGCCAACTGTATATCCGACAAAGGCTTAACATCTAGGATCTACAAGGAATTCAAATGCACTGAAAGGAAAAAAACAAACAGCCCCATTAAAAAGTGGGCAAAAGACATGAATAGATGCTTCTCAAAAGAAGATACACAGGCAGCCAACAGACACATGAAAAAGTGCTGAGCCTCATTCATCATCAGAGAAATGCAAATCAAAACCACATTGAGACACCACCTAATCCCAGTAAGAATGGCCATCATTAATAAAACAAACAACAACAGATGCTGGCGAGGATGTGGAGAAAAAGGAATGCTTCTACACTGCTGGTGGGAATGCAAACTAATACAACCTCTTTGGAAGACAGTGTGGCAATTTCTGAAAGAACTACAAACTGACCTCCCATATTCCCCTATTGGGAATATACCCAGAGGAACTCAGATCATTCTCAAAAAAGATACCTGCACACGTATGTTTATTGTGGCTCTATTCACAGTAGTAAAAATATGGAACCAAACATGCTGCCCACTGAAGCTAGAATGGATTAAAATGTGGTACATATACACAGTGGAATATTATGTAGCCATAAAGAAGGATGAACATATGGATTTCACAGCAACTTGGATGGATTTAGAGTCCATCATACTCAGTGATCTATCACAGAAATAAAGAACAGAGCACCATATGTTCTCACTCATAAGCAGACCCTGAACAATTATAATAATATGAGAAAGGGAATGGCAGTACTAGAAAACTATCATGGGAGAGGGAGTGGAATTGACAGTTGAGGGAAACTGCTAAGGGAGGGAGGGGCACACCTCATCAACAAGGGCACCTGCATAATCAACGTTTGTATACCTAACCCTGAATTGTACCCCATATCTTTATAAAAAAAAAATCTGGCCTTTTGTGCTAACAATTCCACTTCTATGTCTTTATCCAAAAGAAAACATATCTACAAGAAGTAACTTGTACAAGCATATGCATAGGAACTGTATTCATAATGTCAATAACTGAAAATAGTCCAGATGTTCACTAATAAGAGAATAAGCAAATTGAGTATATTTATACAATGGACTAGTATTCAGGGGACAAAAAACTGAGCCCCTGATACATGCAATGACACATCTTAAAAACCTTGGTAAGTAGATGTCAGACATGTCAGAGTACACGTGGTATGATTTAACTCATAAGAAATTCAAGTAAAATCGAACTAATCTACACTAATGGAAATCAGCGCAGTGGTTACTCAAGACAGGGATGGTGTTAGGATTGACTGTGAGGACAAGGGAAATTTCTAGGAAAATAGAAGTGATACATAATCTTGTCTGAGTGGTGGTTACTTGGAATAGTCAGTTATCAAAATTTGTTAAATTATACGCTTAAGGGTCATGCATTTCAAGGATGTAAATTTTACCTCGGTAAAACAAAAAAGCAGAACAAAAGGAGAAGCATTTTGATGTGTCTTCGTAAACTAGAGATCGTTTTTTGCTTGTTTGTTTTAAGTCCTCACAAATAAATTCTTCCAGGTTTCTTGAAATTCTCAACTAGAGCAAAATAAATAAATAAATAAAATAAAGCATATCTTCAGCGAACCAGCTTCTCTAATTAGTAGGCAAAAAAATTTAACATTTCTGATTATTTGATTCATCTTTTGCTTTAAATTATTCATAGAACCTTTGCATGTAGTTGGTAATAATGATAAAATTATCTAGCAGTTATTGGGCTATTAACTATATGCCAGGCAGTCTTCTGAGGACTTTGCATGTGTAACTCATTTAATCTTTATGGCACCCTAAGAAGAAAGTACTATGGTAATCCCATTTTACACTTAAAGTATCAGAAGAATAGGAATTTAAGTAAATTGTCCAGGGTCACATGGCTTATAAGGAATGTAGCTGGGCTATATAGCACCAAGCCCTCCGGTTTCAGGGCGTGCCCTGTGCTCTCCATTACCTTGCTGTCCTGCCAGGAAGGCTGCTTCCAATGTCTGGTTGACTGTGCAACCATGTGTCTGCTATTCTTCTATTACAGCCATCCACTATTTCAAAAAACACAGCGGCGCCAACTTTGCCAAATCATAGAGAATTTTTTTCTTTTTCACTTTTAGTTTTTTAGAGACAGGGTCTCATTCTGTCACCCAGACTGGAGTGCAGTCAATGGTACAATCATAGCTCACTGCAGCCTCGAACTTCAGGACTCAAACAATCCTCCTACCTCACCCTCCTGAGTAGCTGATACTACAGGCATGCCCCACTATGTCTTGCTATTTTTTTTTTTTAAGAGAACAAGGGTCTGGCTATGTTGCCCAGGCTGGTCTTGAACAACTGGCCTCAAGTGATCCTCCCAAGTCAGCCTCACAAAGCACTGGGATTACAGTCATGAGCCACTGCATCCAGCCAGCAAAAAAGTTTAAAGCCCAAAAGAACTTGACTGATTCTCTAATCCCATCCCCCGACACTTTGAGACCAAAGCCTTTGCAACTGTACAACAAGTGGAAGTGTAATATGCCTTTTAGCAAAGCTGATTTGGTGGAAGAGGTCAGGTCAGGACTAGTGCTCACGTCATAGACTACCTAGATTTTCTCCCAAGTTTAACGCAGGGAGCTTAATGTTCCAGGAGACTTGGTTTCCGGAACCTAAGAGGCAGTCAATGTGATCCATACAATTTTATAATACCCTTCCTCCCAAGCAAGCCAACTGATTCTGTCCCTGTTAGAGGCACAATGTGAGCCCCATTTTGCCAGAATTAGTGCTAAGCATCGAAATGTAAATACCAGCACAAGGGGTTCCCAGTGGTTTCATTTTTTCCTTTCTACCTTTGATGTATGTGGCACAATTTGTTACTTCTGGTAATACAAACTACAATGAAACTGAAGAGTCTACCCAGTTGTGTTTGTTGGTTTATTGTATGTTTGTTTGTTTCTTTTGGGGTTATATTCTTTTCTCCAGCTTCTGGTTCTGTCTTTCTGAAATACATTCCTGCTCATCGACCTTCTTGGGGAGTCGTAGTACACATCGAACCATAGCAAATAACGAAAGGATTGTATGATTGTTAAGAACATTAGTGTCTAAGATTTTAATCCTGAGACACAGGCTAAATGAGTATCTCCAACAACTAAATTAATTCATGTTTTCTTAGGAGATCCAAAGTTTTTATTAATTTTATGCAGAAACTCATACACCCAGGAACTTGAGATTGATTTCATATTCTACAGTTTTCTAAAGGTACTTACAGATTGCCACTGAAGGGTTGATTTTATTTAGATAGCTTATGAGGCCTCAGCAGCTAGGCTTTTGTTTTTCAAATAATGGCTACAGATTCTCTATTCCACATCCCTGTGTGGGACAGAATGTTTCCCTACGGGTGGATAGGCAGTGCAATTGCATGTGAGACCAATCTTGACCTTTCCGCTTGAAAACTATTCCCTGAAATGCCCTTGCTTCTACCCAGCACACTCTTACGCCTCAGTAAGAGAATGAATTCCCTCTGTCCATGAATAATTTCAAAAAGGCCTCATATTGTATAGATAGTACAGCCATGATTGAGAACAACGAAGGTAGTCATCAACTGAATAATAGCATTAATAGCAGTATGAATGCTAGGCCAGACGTGCTGGCTCACACCTGTAATCCCAGCACTTTAGAAGGCTGAGGCAGGAGGATTGCTTGAGCGTAGGAGTCTGAAATCAGCCTAGGTATCATAACAAGACTTTGTTTCTACAAAAAAAAATTTTTTTTTAATTAGCCAGGTGTGGTGGTGCATGCCTGTAGTCTCAGCTACTTGGGAGTCTGAGGCAGAAGGATCGCCTGAGCCCAGGAGGCCGAGGCTGCAGTGAGTCGTGATCATGCCACCTCACTCTAACCTCAGTGACAGAGTGAGATCCTGACTCAAAAAAGAAAGAAAATAAATAAAAATAATAATACTAATAGAATCAATATAGTAAAACAGTAATCAATAGAATTACAATTAGCATAAGACATATTAATAAATTAGTACAGCCATTCCATTGAGCACTTAATATAGTTTAGACACAATGCCAAGCATTGTAAGCATAATTTTCGATGTTCGCAACCACCTTGAGGTAGGTATTACTAGCCTATTTTACAGGAGAGAAGACAGAACTAGAGAGATACTTGTTCTTTAGGACCAGAAATGTGAAATCATGATGCTAATCTTGGAAGCCCCAAAGATTCCATATTAGCTAAGTGGTTTGGACAGGTCTGTCTTTTTCCACACTGATAGGAAGATATTCCATGTTCAGAAAACTGATAGATTTGATAAGGTAGTAAGCATTCATTATGATAACCCTAGGTTATCAATGATGTTTTAACGGAAATGACTTTTTTTTTTTGTTTTGAAATGAATGAATTAGATGACATGAAGAATCACTGTTCTGGACCCCTTGACTTTGACAGTACTTTATTGACCTATTTGTGTTATTCTGTAGTCGCTATGAATATGCTTGTAAGGAAAAGTCAACTGAATTGTTTCCCTAGTTAAAACCCCTAATGTCTTAACCATGCAAGGACTTGGTGTGGAATTTAAACAGAAACCATTCCATGAAACCCTTTGGTTTCACATTTAGCTGAAAAGTTTGGGTACTAAAATTTCTTTTCTGTGGATTATTCTGTAAAAGTAGAGACACATAATTTCTAAATAGAAAAAGATAACTTGGTATGGAAAGCAGGTGATGGGAAAAATGTAAAGTTAGATCTTAAAATGATCCTGATTGCTAAAAATATTAGAGGGATAGGTCAATTCTTATGACTAGTAGCACATATAGACATAAGAAATGGAAAATGATGATGGATTATTACAAAGATTTATTAGGTCTTATGCTAGATATAAATAAAGACTATAGAACCACTCTTTTAGATGTTTACACATACATGTATATAAAAGCACCAGTCCCTCATTTTGATGAAATCAAACAAATTTCTTTTAATATGATTTCATAGATATTTTATTTAGCTTTATTTTTCTACAACAAAAGGTAATAGATCGTAGTTAAACAAAAGAAGGAGAATGGTACTCTAAGCATTTTTAGCCCAGAAAGTTGTGTGTGTTTCCCTGAGTGAAATTTCACAGCTTCCCGGTTATAGCAAGACTGCAAAAGAAAAGCTGCCCCTTCCGGATATGGTTCTCAACATACATAATGCAATTACGTGTGTTTTGCTCGTCCATCTTAATATCTTTTCACCTTGAAAAATAGTTTCAAGGCACTCTAATACCAGAATAATATTGTCAGACTGGTCAGCGACCAAAAAATAGTAGCACTGTGATTGAGAAAATGAAAGAACTAAGAGATGCAAAATTAGAAAAGACACAACACGCCAGAAGAAACTCTGAATGAGTCAAGGTCATGGCTGTGTACACAGAACGCAAGAGAGCTAAGAGAGAAAGAATATGAACTACAAAATGAGATCAGTAGCAAGGGAAACTTCCAAAGGAAAGTCAATTTAGTTAAAATTTTTATCACTTGATTTTCTTCCATTGCATACTTCAGCTTATAAATGGGTTAGATAATATTCCACAAGGAAGGTCGTGTCTGTGTGTGTATTTTTAATCCAAAAGTGGATCACTAACATTGTAAGCATTTATAGTTTAACTTCATTCTGAAGCCTTAAAAGAGAACATTTTGGCATTGTCTCTATAAGATTTATGAATTTTGAGCAAATTTGTGCATGGCTTTGTGCAACCCCTATGCCTCTCAGTCTCCCAAAGGATATTAATATATTATGGAATTTATGGGCTGTAGTGTTTCATTTTAAGGGCGGGAGAAGGGTTAGTTCTAAAGTGAATAAAATTTCAGACAAAGAATATTTCTGTTTTAATTTTGCTTTATTCTTGGACTTTAATTATTGGCAAGTTTTAATAGTAGGTAGAGATCATTTTAGCAATATAGTAAAATGTTTTACCATATTAGAGAATTATACTTGTAAATACAGAATCTCAATGACACATGAAGGTAAAGTTTGAGGAGAAAAAAGAAAGAACATTTTTGGAGCAAGGAGACATAGATTTTTAAAGTTAATGCTACACTTTGAAGAAACAATATATTAAATTTTCTTCCATTTTTTTCTACCTCCTTAATTCTTTTTCTTTCCTCCTATTAATATATTTAGTCATAAACATTTTATTGCAGCAAGTTAATCATATTTACATGAGATCTTGAATATTTTCTTGAATATGCTTCATGCTTTTTTTTAAAAAAAAATCTGTTGTCTTTGCTATTCTGGAAGCTAAAAGTTACTCCAAAATAGTAGATTGCTTTGATAGATTTGACAGTTCTTGCAGTCTTCTCTGTGTCTAAACATTGATCTGCATTTTATAAAGTGTTAAAAAAAAAACCATGCACACTACACAGGTCACTCAGTGGATCAGATGAGAGTATGTTATCTTTGATACTATTGATTTTCTGTGCTTCATTTATATTTTAAAACATGTCTTAAACAGAGTGCAAAAAAATACTCACATTTTGGTGACTTTTCAAATAAAATTCAATACCTTTTTGAACTTGGAGATTTCATTTTATGACATACTACAACCCTTTATCATTAATTATTATTTTAACTCACAAGAAAGGAAAAAAAAATCCCTAAAGATTTGAATTCTCCTGGGTGTTTTACTGTGTGTATGAGATGCTTGTTTGGTTTTGTTTGCTTTCAGACAAGAATGAAAGAGCACAAGATATTTCTATGAGTAGATTAAGAGTTGGTATCTCAAGACTAGATTCCTTCTTAGCTTTTTAGAAAATTCCCCTAGCCCCTAAAAGACTCTCATGAGCTTCATAAGAAGCTTGTATCTGAAGCAATTCAAAGTTTTCTTTGACCCACTTCTATCTGTCAATTAAAAGAACAATCAGTTAACATCTAACAGGTTGACATCTTAGTTTACTGTCTTTTCTGAAGGAATGAAACCCACTTATTTGATCAGTATTCCCTCGAGGTGAATGAACTAAATTTCAATTATGGGAATTACTAAGCTTTTGATTACACTTTTTAAATTTCAGTTTTGTATTTGAGGTGCTCATATTTTTTTTTGAGTTGGAGTTGCACTCTGTCACCCAGGCTAAAGTACAGTGGCATGTTCACAGCCACTGCAGCCTCAACCTGCTGGGCTCAGGCGACCCTTCCACCTCAGCCTTCCAAGTAACTGAAACTACAGGCATGTGCTACCATGCCTGGCAAGTGTTTTGATTTATTGTAGAGATGAGGTCTCACCAAGTTGCCCAGGCTGGTTTTAAACCTTGGGCTTAAGCAGTCCTCTCACCTTGGCCTCCCAAAGTGGTGGGATTACAGGCTCGAATCACCACACCCAGCCAAGGTGCTCATTATTTTTATTTTTATTTTTATTTTTTTTAAGTGAGAAAACAGGATTTATTAAGAGGACAGAAAAGCTCCTACAGTAGGAGGGAACCCGAGGAGTTTGCCCTATGCTCATTATTTTTAACAAAGAAGAGCCTCTTATTCTGTCCGCAGATTTCCATAAAGATGCAAAACATATATCATTTGATTGAGCAGTAATGTTAACTGGAAACAAAATAGGGAAAGACTTTAAAATCAAAGAACATCAATAGAGTGTTTGCTTCAATTTCAGACTCAACAACTTTTAATATGCCATCATAATACCTGTTAATATGTGGTCACCTAAAGCCCATATAAAGCAACTCGACTAGAGATGCTTGTACTGTGTAGGAAATTGTAGAATTATTGCAGTAGGAAAAAAAAGATGAAGGAAAGAAAGAAAGAAAGAAAGAAAGAAAGAAAGAAAGAAGGAAAGAAGGAAGGAAGGAAGGAAGGAAGGAAGGAAGGAAGGAAGGAAGGAAGGAAGGAAGGAAGGAAGGAAGGAAGAAAGAAAGAAAGAAAGAAAGAAAGAAAGAAAGAAAGAAAGAAAGAAAGAAAGAAAGAAAGAGTTAAATAATATGAAAGTAGAAAAATGTATTCTCCAATACTGTGTGTGCAATTTTGGTCACTTCATTCAGATGATCACTGAAGCATTTTAAAATAGTCACTGGCATGTGACACAGGAAACCTTGTAATATATTGGAATGAGATTTGCTTTGTTTCTCCTAAATAGATTGCTCTGGTTACAACACATCTAGTCATATGACACTAAATAATTATCTTGTCCACTGGTTAATATTGAAAATTCTTGAAAGTTGTTTATTTTATTAGAATAATCATCATCCAAAAATGTTATAAAGTGGTTATTTGGTTAGTAACAAACTAGACACTGTACAAATTACATTAGATATAACCATGGTTATAACCAGTCTTAGCATCTGAAACAGAAATGTAAAGGAAGAATTCAAAAGGGGGATAATATAACTAAATCATTATTGGAATTATAAGTAATCATTATGAGAATAATGTTTATGCATAAATAAAGGAAATGAAGCTTACCATACTCAAGGTGCAAATCTGGTTATGATTTTATATTCCAAAGATTTTCCTGCAAGTTAAAGATAATTTTAGCTCTGAAAAATGCTCTCGTGAAATAAAACACGTCCTTTGCTCTCTTCTTCCTTCCTGGAAAGGACTGCCTCTTGACTGCTGCCTCCGCTAGGTTCTGGTCCTCTGGCCCACTTGGGAAGTGGCAACCTGAGATGACCTCAAAATTACCCTACCCTTTCCTCTCCCATCTTGCACACACAAAAGAAGTGAGACTGAAACTGATTGTGCCGTTGTATAAAGGACTATAAACCTCAGAAATAGAATCAGACACTGGATGAATGGGTGGATGGATGGATGGATGGATGGATGGATGGGTGGATGGGTGGATGGGTGGATGAATGATCGATCAGTGGATAAATGATGGATGGAAAAAGGAAGGATAAAAGACAGGGAGAAAGAGACGGATGGAGAGAGGAATGGAAGAAGGAGAGAGGAAAGGAAGGAGGAGGGAAGGAAGAAATGACACATGGGATTTGATGAAACATTTAAGACTTCCTTTTTGACGTAAGCCGATATTTTTGCTACATTTTCCCCAAAGCCACATTTTACATTAATCCAATTTTCCCATGAAAGCAATGTGTCATACTCTTGTAAATATAAGAAAAAAGCCAAGTCCACAAGATGCAGTAATACAAGCACACTTAAGAACGAGGCCAAACTTTTTTTTTTAGGCCAAACGTTAAAAACAACAAATGTTAACAGTGAAAACATAATTTATATGGTGTCATGAATCTTACAGTATAATTTCCCTCAATCTGCCTCATATAAAAATATGATGATAATATAATAGCTTAGTATTAATGACAAGTCAGTTAGCCACTTAAACACTTCATAAATATAAATGTTGAATACTCACAGCAACTCCTTGGGATAATTACCGTTCTTAGCCATACTGTGGAGATAAGGTAACTGAAGACTAAGCAAATGAAGTCATTTATTAGAGCCTCATTTGATTTTTATTGGAGATGGTGGTCATTCCATTAGCTGTAACCTGTTTTCAACCGTTTTTATTTTTCTTTCTTTTTTCTTCCTCTCTTTTCCTCCTTATTTTCCACCAAACTTGGATGAAAGTGTCTATGATGGCAGACACTGACCCAAGACCAAGTTCCAAAAAAGTAACAAGATGTAGCCTCTGCTTTCTTGGAGGCTCAGTGTGAATTCTTTGTCTTTTAAATGGATTTTTCTTTCTTTGGAATTACCAGTTTCTTTTCGGAATTCTTTGCAAGAAGAACTGAGAACATGAAACAAGAGGAAATAACAGTACTTACTTATCGTGTTAATTGAGGAAGTATTGATCAGTAGTTCAGAATTCAGAAGCTGAACCCAGAGTGATCAGTAGTTCAGAATTCAGAAGCTGAACCTAGTTCTATACTTTTGCCAGATGATTCAGAATATGTTTATGTTAATTTCTTAGGTTATCACTAAAAGAAAAATGTTACATTTAACAATTCTCAGAGAACACCCGACTCCTTAAATTTATAAGGATTCAATTTATAAAATGATATTTGCACATATAGAGGTTTACAGATATCAGTTTGTAAAATAATTATCAAAGATTTTTTTAATTAATTACAGTTGAAGGTAATGAATAAACTGCAAATAACTAACTGAACCAAATAGGATATTAATTTTTTTAATCTATCAGTTTTATCATAATAGCATTGTAACTTTAGCACATTTCTTAATTTCCTTTTGCCTCAATTTCCTCAATTATAAAATGGAAATAATAATTGTGTTTACCTCTTAGGGTTGTTGAATTGATACTTGCCAAGCAAAATAGATATGCCTGACACATGTAAATGAATTTTTATGTAATTAATTACACCTTAAATTTTATACTTTCACTGGTGAATTTCTGTTATGTAAAAGAAACCTTTAAGATTTTGAACTTTATTAAATTTGGAGAAGGATTGCTCAACACCAAGGGGGGTTCTTAAGCAAATAATAATAAAAAATAAAGATGTAAAGGCTGGGTAGCAAGTATATTTAGAGGTCATGTTTCTCCGCTTTATCTGGAATTCTGTTCTTTCATATGGACCACACATTCTGGTAGGCAGTCATATTTGGTTTTTATTAACAAAAATTTAAAATAAAAGCATGTCAGTGCTTATTAAATGGGGTATAATAGATTTAAAATATTTAAAACATAGAGGTAATGGGTAAAAGTAACAAAAAGGTAAATTGTCGTGAAAAGATTGGGAACCACTGTTCTGGAATGCCTGTGAGTCTTAAAGAATTATCTAATGATTCAAAAATACCAATCATATTATGCATTAAGGTACAATTACCTGCTGCACGTAATTTAGGAAGATCTCTAAATGCCTGAGTAATCATCAAAGACTATGAAATTTTAGAACAAGAGAAGACTTTAGAGATTACTTGTATTTGGTTGATTGACTTTGGGTTGGGTAGTTATGACTTTAGAAATTTAATTCCTCCCTCTCCTAACTCTGAAAATATATATTACAGTGGAAAGCTTCTCAGTAAAAGCAGAAGGAAGCAATATTGGTCTGCAGTATAGTGGAATCACTTCATATGCTGTGGTGTTCCCTGTAGGTGGTGATAACACTATTTGAGGGTCATTTAGTATCCATCTGTTACATGTTTAAAGAGCATTTCTGTTTAAAACAGATTTTTTGAAAATTATGCTTAGAGCTTATGCACAGACTTTCTGGAAATGCTTGTGTAGCTCACCAAATGATGTCTGATACTTTCAATTTAAAATTTCTGAAAGAAAACGAGAGAGGAGTTTTTAAAAAGGAATTCGTTTTTCTGTAGGTAACTTTGTTGGTTTAATGAGAAAAATCAAAGTTAAATTTATTGTACAGGTCATTAGAGTCTGAGATTTTCTCAGTACTTTGAGAATAAAGGATATTAATTCTGCTTTTTGATCTGGAAATTAAAACATAGCTGTCAATGTATTTTTCCTCATGAATACAATGGATTTTTCACTTCCCATATGAAAAGCACCTAGCCTCTGAAATGGCGCTCTGGAAAATAAAAATTGTACAGGTAGTAAAGATCCAATAGTATTTGATTAAAACACAAATATGTCCTCAAATGAAAATGCAAACTTAAGGGTGCACACATGAAAGTCCTGACCGCTGGTATGTTCTCTCAGCTTCTACAGATGACAGTGCAGCCGAGAAGAAAGGGGGGACCCTCCACGCTGGCCTCATCATTGGGATTCTCATCCTGGTCCTTATTATAGCTGCAGCCATCCTTGTGACAGTCTACATGTATCACCATCCAACATCAGCAGCCAGCATCTTCTTCATTGAGGTAAGTGTCAGGTATGACACCTGACAACCACGCCAGTTGATGAACTGTATTCAATTGCTAACACCACCTGGATTTAATACTTAGCACATGGTTTCTTCATTTTCCAGTTTCAAGAACTGGCTGATTCTACACACATGCACACACACACTCACTCATGCAGATATATACTGATAGATTGCTTTCAGATGATGAGTTCAGTTACCTTATCTCATGAGCTTTTAAAGATATAAACTACCTTGCCTTTTCAGATCTAAAGGAAAATAGGAAACATACTTTTTGGTTCTTTTGTACTAAATGTGTTAACCAGCCATTCTCCAGATCCTAGGAAGAAATACAGTGTCTCCAGGGGGCTAAAGATTTAGTTTAAAGCAATTGTTCAGTTGATACTAATTGAGTATTGGTTGTACACATGATGCAATATGATGGGCCTGCTCTCAAAATGCTCACAAATTATTTAGAAGAAACATATGGCTCTCACTACAACATGAAAGATGTAAAAATTAGATAATGTGATGCTGTTAGCATTTTGCATAATGTGTGCAGACTTGTAAATTTTTCTAGAAATGCACACACCCATATACATGCACTCACAAAGAGCAATATGCTGAATTGGTGCTGTGTCTTCACATACAGGACGTAGTTTGAATGCCTCATGTCCAGGAGTTAACAGATGGGAGGACTGGGACCAGTACTTAGGGACAGAGCCAAGTCCTGGGTTCTAGAAGGTTGAAACTGGGGAGTCTGAAGACCAGTCAATATAGTCAGTATGATCAAGTCCCCCAGAAGTCTGGGTTTCTAGGCTCCTGTAAGGGCAGCTTTTACTCTAACATCAAAAGAGGTCACTCCTCTTCCTATACCAAATAATACCAGAAATACTAGAGGAATAAAGGAAAGCTTCTTTCCTTTATGTAAGAGTTTGATTCTGATTGATTGTATGATGCACAGAAAGACTGTTAGGAATTTTGTTCACCTGTTGAGTGGGAAATCATGATTCCTTTTCAACTGCAGAGTTAAAATTACCTTTGTCCCTTCTAATAAGGAGGAGTGAATGCAAATCAATTAAGTAATTGCTTAAACGCCTTCAATGGCTTGAAAACTCTGTAGAATATAGTGCAGTCTCCTTCTCCTTCTGTGGGCACTCAAGGCCTTGGCAATCTTATATATCATTTTAGTCTTTATTTCCATTGCTATCAAATCTGGAGTTGGCAGTACTGCCCAATTTCACTCTTTGCACTTCTCCATAGACACCCCAAATTCTCCCTTCCACAAAGACATTGCTTATTCTATTTTTTCCACCAAGAAAGTCCCCCACTCTCACCTTGGTTCTTGAATTCAGGAATTCGACCTTCAATGCCATAAACCCTGTAAGCTTCCCTAGATCATCTTCCTGTCTGGGCAGCTGGGCATAAGTTCTTTCTCCTCTGAAACTCTATCTGTAGTAAGACACTCATGTCTTTCTCTGGCATTTACTTTTCTGTTTTGCATTAGAGTTCAATTCATGAATGATTTATTCCACCCTACAAGACTTGTAGATGCCTTAAGATTTGGGTTAAATAATTTACATTTAAAAAAAATAGATATTCTATCATTATTACCTGTAAAAAATACATTTCAGACTTCCAGTGAAATTTCATACAAGACTATTCCAGAAATGACATCCTTGTTTAATATCATAGTAATTGAACATTTATAAGGCTTTTGCATTTAGTTGGAATGCTACTATTAAGTTTTGTTAATGTGCTTGATTTTCTTGGAAAAAAAGTAGACGACTTTCCCAAAGTTATGAATGCATTCCTCAAAGAGCTGAAGAGTGACAGGCTGAAAAGCCTCAGGGAAGAGCCAACCCTCAGGCTGCTGCCGCGGTAACCTCTCACGTATTCAAGCCTTTTCATACGCTGTGCAGTTTATTTTCTGACAGTGAGAAAGAAGGTATTGTGAAATATCTGTTGGTGATGGTATTAGCAGCAAATTGCACAGTATGAAGGACCAGTTAAAGCTAGCTCACAGCAAGCTTTGTACGCTCCAAATTAAGAGTGCAAAATAATACGAATTTTTTTTTTTTGCATTTGCTGTTTTGATTCAGTTTCATTGTTTTATGACCAGAGCCTGTATGCCCACATGTGTGTGGGGTGTGTTTTCATGTGTATACACACACACGTATTTATAGACTATTAAAGCTGAAAGGCGTCTTAGAGGTAATTTAGTCCTATACCCTCGCAAAGGAAGAGACTGAGACCCAGAGGGACGGAGCACTTATCCAAGGTCAGAGAGCCTTAGTTCTAGGAATAACTCTTTTATCTTTTCACACTGAAGTGCAGCGGAAGCATTCAGCAGGTTTCTAGCCTTTCTCCTCTTTGCCTTTTTCCTTCCCATTGAGTCGATTGCCAGTGTCTGCTGAATCACTACCTCTCTGACACCCTGCCGTGGTCATGCAGCTCACAGTGACTGGTCAGTGGATAATTTTTGGAAGATGATAATCATAACTTTACTATTATTAAAGCTTTGCAAGTATTGCAAAATCAAAAAGCAGATCTGTGATGACCACTAAGTTTCTGACATGCTTGACCTATGAATTGGAAGATACTGGATTATTAATTAAGTTTAAATTGTTGGTACATAAATGAAAGCATTGAATATAACAATATTATTCATATTGCTTTTTATGTTCATATTGCTGTCTACTTTTTAGATGAAATTTATGTACTGCTTTCCATCATGAAAATAATAGCATTCATTATAGAAAATTGAGACAATGCAGAACTGTAACAGGAAGAAAAAGAAAGTCATTTATAGTCCCAGCATGCAGAAACAATCACTATTAATATTTTAATTTATTTTCTTCTGAAATTCTTATATTCATAATTTGATGTGAGTCCATTCAACGCAATTGTAATTTCATTGTAATGCAAATTGAAATTATTTTTTTAAGTAACATTTTTCTATTTTTATTATAAGGTTTTTGTAAACATTTTAATATTTGTATACTAGTCCATTCAACAGTCATTCAATAGCTTTGTGTTTATTGCCTCTTATTCTTTCAAGCGGTAATGTGGTAACAGAAAACACTGAAGGCCTAATGTGCTTAGAAATCAAAAAGAACCTTATTTCACTAAGATAAAGACTGTGTGTTAGTTTCCTATTGCTGCTATAACGAATTGCCACAAACATAGTTGTTTAAAACAAAAACACACTTATCTTACAGTTCTGGAGGTCAGAAGTCCAAAATCATTCTCATTCTCACTGGGCTGAAGTCATGGTATCTGCAGGGCTGGTTCCTTCTGGAGGCTTCAGAGAGTTGTTTCCTTGCCATTCTAGCTTCTAGAGGCTGCATGCATTCTTTGGTTCATGGTGCCTTCTCACATCATTCCAACCTCTGTTTCCATCATCACATCTCCTATGACTAACTTTGACCGTCCTGTCTACCTCTTTCTCGTAAGGCATCTTATGACTCCATTGGGCCCCTCTGCATAATCCAGGATAATCACTCCGTCTCAAAGTCCTAAACTTAATCACATCAGCAGAGTTCCTTTTGCCATGTGAGGTAACATTGACAGGTTTTGGAAATTAGGACAAGGACATCTTTGGGAAGCCATTATTTTGTCTACCACAGACTACATCAAAGTGTAAGATGCATCACCCTCTACCAGTATCAATTAAACTGTAACATACCCATGACTGGAAAATACATTTCAACTTCGGTGATATTAAACTATGAGTCACGGGGTGTCTTGTTTATTTCGCAGTGAAATCCAGAGTGCGCTAAACACCTGTATGAGTTAGTTCCTGTGCTAAATAGCATGTATGAAACAGTGTGCTGAAATGTAATGACTCCGTATTGAATAGATACATCAGAGTTCTTGCAACCAGTCTCTTGTTGTGGAGCATTGAGACTCTTCCTATTTTTCCTATTTTAATTAGTCCCATTATGAATATATTAATAGTAACAGCTAACATTTATTAAATTCACTGGTGGAAGTGATGTGCCTGCATTGCCTCATTTAATCCTCATGAAGGGCCTATAAGTTAGTAAGATTATCTCCATCTCTTAGATGAGGAAGCTGAAGCACAGGACTTAAGTAACTTGCTCAACATCATGCATTTGGTCAGTAGTAGCGTCAGGATTTGAACCCAGCCCTTCCAACTCCAGAGACCATACCCTTAGCCACTAGCTGTGCTGCCTTTCATATGCTGTTTGTAGAAATGTAGGGTGGTGTATATGCGAGGACATATTTTATGTCCTTAGAACAGAGTCCCAAAAGTGGGATCAAACGAAAGAAATAAGCAGTTTAAAAGAGCTTAGTAGATATTGCCAAAATCATTACAACCACTCATGCAGCCGTTATTATTAATGCTTACTTTTTAGTGATGACAGTGACAGTGGCTGTTATCTGTGTGTTTTGTTCTTGCAGAAAATATATACCAGTCATTATACATTGTGTGGACACAGACACTCTTTGTCATCTAAAATGTTTACATGGCATTAGCGTTCAGATTTCTTGTTTGCAGGAAGGAAATGGGACAATAAAGTAAATCATCACCCCATAAACTGTGTAACTAAACAGCAAGTGAGTTAACTGTTTATATCCCAAGTATTTTTATACTGGATCAGGTGCAAGAATTCCATTCTCCTAAAGCATTCGACCTCTATTCAATCAGGTAGAATAGTCGATTTTTACTAACTTGGCCCCTATATTTCTCCCTCCTCTTCACAGATCTAAGACTGAGCATTTTCTCTGACTTTTTACTGGAAAACTTGTATTTTGTATTTGTCTGTCTAGCTTTTTACATAATTTTCTAAAGGATATCAGATTTTGTCCAAAATATATCACATTACACAAGAATATCTATACATACTTTGAAACCTTTTAAAAGTAAGATTTATTACCTTGAAACAAAATGACAGAGAACAAATATTCAAAGGTGTGTATCTTAATTTTTAAATAGATTTTGGTAAAACTAGGATCTTTTTGAAAGAGTCAACGTGTTCTACATTAAATCTGATGATTGAGGAACATCTCTAGACATAGATTTTGTGACTAGTAATAAATTTCTTTATAGCATGAGTTTAGGTAAAGAAGATGAAGGTTTGCACTGACGAATTCTATTCTTCATGTGTCACTATTCAAGATTTTTAAATAAAATACATAAAATGCAATCTAAATGGTGGGCAAGAAAATATTGCTATAAAGTGAGATTATATGAAATCAACATTCCCGTGAAAGGCTTCTATTTGGACTATAACAAAATAATTTAGATTAACCATCTTGCTAAAAAAAAATTAACGTTGAACACTGTCCTTGCTTTTTCTTTACATATTACTGACATTCGCATGCAGGTTGGATTGTTCTACACATGTAAAAATGAAGAAATATCAGAGAGAACCTAATGATAAAGATGATCAAGCCCTTGGAAAATAGATTCTGGAAATGAAATATTAGAATTGTTGTTTTATAAATAGACAAATAAAAACTAAGAGTGCCTAATCCCGCTGCTGATGCTATGAAGCACAGTTTGAAACATCCTCAGAAAGAAAGGAATCAGTTTAAAGGATTACTTTAAAATGAAAAGGAAGAAAGCAAAATTATAGAAAACATAATATGGCATATTGCATATTATATAATGGCAATGAAGTGTGCCTTTAACTAGAGGTTACAATTTTTACTCTGAGGATTGGAGAAAATGTAAGGTAAAAATCTGAGGCTATCCAGAGCTTGAAGACCAAAATATAGAACTAACCCAAAATGAAAAAAAAGAAAATCTGAGCTATCAATATAAGAATATTGAACACTTGAAATGTGCCCAATCTGGAATGAAATATGTGTAAAACACACTGAATTGTGAAGTTTGAGTGCAAAAAAAGAATGTAAAATAGCTCATTAATAACTTTTATATAATTATATGTTAAAATGATAATAGTTTGGGTGTATGGAGTTAAATAATATTCATTAAAATTGATTTCACTGATTCTTTTTAAGTGGCTACTAGACACTTTTAAAATCATATGTATGCGGCTCACACAATATTTCCATTGGATGATGCTGGTTCAAAGAGAAAACTGGCAAAGAAAAGAGAATTAGAAAGAAAGGTTGATTCTCTTTATATTTTGTGAAAAAAGGAAACTAACTGATTTTCAGCAAGGGGAGAAGGAGGAGATTTGAAATTTGAGGCTGCCAAAGTCAACTAATATGTTGACCATTCTTTTATACATTTACATTATATTTGTTGTTCTTCTGTTATGTGCCAGGTCCCCAAGGTATAATAGTCAACAAAATGGACAAGGTCATCCTTGCCCTCATGGAGCTTACATTCCAGTGGGTGAGGACAGATGATGAAGATATTTTATGTTAGACACAAATTTCAAGTAGAACGTTTAGTTTTATGAGCCAGTCTTCATAAAATGTTGAATAATGTGATACTTTTTTGTTTTGTTTTGAGCAGCAAGACGTTAGTAACTGAATAGCCAGGGATGTAAGAGGGTATTATGATCTTTGTGTCTGAATTTACAATTTGGTAGTAGTAAGTTTTGCTGCATATTATTCCACAGTGTATATGAGTCACATTTTCTTCACTCAGTCCACCATTGATGGGCACATAGGTTGGCTCCATGTTTTCACCATTGTGAATAGTGCTGCAATAAACTTACAAGTGCAGGTGTCCTTTTGGTAGAATTATATACGTTCCTTTGGCTATATACCAGGAAGTGGGATTGCTGGGTTGAGTGGTAAATATATTTTTTAGTTCTTTGAGAAGTCTCCAACCTGCTTTCCACAAGGGTTGCACTGTCTTACATGCCCACCAACGGTGAAGGAGGATTCCCTTTTCCCTGCCAACATTTGTTGTTTTGGGACTTTTCAATAAAAATCACTCTGACAGGTGTCAGATGGTATCTCACTGTGATTTTGGTTTGCTTTCTCCAGTGATTAGTGATGTTGAGCATTTTTTCACGTTTTTTAGTCACTTGTATATTTTCCTTTGAGAAGCGTTGGTTCTTGTCATTTGCCCATTTTGTAATGGGGTTGTTTTTTCCCTGTTGATTCATTTGAGTTCTGTATAGATTCTGGATATTAAGCCTTTGTAGGATGCGTAGTTTGCAAATATTTTCTCCCACACTGTGGATTGTCCCTTTACCCTCTTGTTGGTTTCATTTGCTGTGCAGAAGCTTTTTAGCTTGATAAGGTCCCATCTGCCAAGTTTAGTTTTTGCTGCATTTTCTTTTGAGGACTTGGTCATGAATTCATTGCCTAGGCTGATATCCAGGAGAGTATTTTCAAGATTTTCTTCTAATATTTTTACAGTTTGAGGGCTTAATATTTAAGTCCTTGATCCTTTTTTGGTTATTTTTTTTTAAAGACGGTAATAGGTAGGGGTCCAGTTTCTTCTGCATATGGTTAGCCTGTTTTCCTAATACCATATGTTGAATAAGGTGCTCTTTCTCCAATGTGCTGAGAATTTATATTTGTAAAAAATAAATAAATAAAATAAGTAAATAAAAAAGGCTTCTCTTCAAACCAGTTCATTTTCCTGAAGGAAAAAACGGTCACCATTCTTAAGTTATGCTAGAATTAGAAGATACAAGATGATTTTCACAATAAAACCTGAACATAACTGTTTAAATACCAGTCTTTGTTCATATCATGCTTTAAAATTCTTACCATTGAGGGGGATGGGATTAACAGTAGCAAATATCTGTGGGGATGGGGAAACACCTCTTATCAACAGTGTGCCTGAATGAAATGTAATTGTACACCTAACCCTTAAGTGTACACCACAAAACCATAATAAAAAATATTGATTTAAAAAAAAAAGAATCTCTATGACATCTAGAAACATGAAAAAAAAAAATTCTTACATCTTGGGGGAAGCAAAATATCTGACTTCAATGGAAGTGCCCAGTATTTTCTATTAGCAGAATCATAGGATGTCAAGCAAAAAGTAACCTCAGCAGGTGTGCAACCTAGGGATTCTGTAACTTTTTCAAAATAAAGTAGATTAATTACCCAAGCATCTACTACAAATACATTTCCTTGAGGGTTAATGTTTTATCTTAAAAACTTATCTGACTATTACATTATGTCCTATAATACAGACATATTTGATATAAAAAATGATTCCACACAATCTTCATCCAGTATTAATATTCCAAAAGGTGAGTCTTAACTCTCTGTAGCTATCCAGCTCCAGTTATATTGTTCTAGATTCTATAAAATCCAGATAAAATCAAACCATCAAAAACGTCTGTTCCTGGAACCTAAGCAGGCAGTATACTTTCTACCCCTTTGCTGGATCTAGTCCAACATAGAAATAGAGACTCCACACGGTGAAACCATTTACTCGAATCCTATGACCGATAGTTACAGAGCCAAGACTTCCACTAAGAATTCCTCTTCTTGGCCCTGTAGTCTGTACAGCTATAGCCGATCACAACGAGAGTCTTTTGAGCGGTTTGCCACTCAGGGGGATACCCCATCCCAAGAAATATTTGTGGATAACAAAGACCCATGGAGAATATGATTAAAGAAATACAGGCAGCTGTGACGCTCCATTTTTCCTGGCAATCAATAGTGCCACCAGGAAAGAAGCCAGAGGAAGGAGCCAGGCAAGGATTCAAAGGCTGCTGCTGGGGAGAAAAAAGTGTTTACTAAAAGTTTGGCATCTTGCTTTGCAGCTGCTAGATGAATCGTACTTGGGAGTCAGGAAGACATGATCCATTGACTAACCTATAGAGTAAATAATCGTTTCATACAACCACAAATCCTTTTTTTAAATTTTGAAGTCATGTGTTTTTAATAACAGAATTTTGCCCTTAAGCTATTTCTTAACTCTTTTTTTAGTTTTAAAGAAAACTCTAGGGAAAAAAATTCATAGAAATAAAATGCATGCTTCTAATTTTTATTTCTTGGGCTGGAAAGGAGATGGTATTCACTTTTGATGAAGTGCTGCAAATAAGAAAAGATGAGTTAAAACCTAACTGAAATGGTTTGACTCTCTCATGAATGAAGTTGTATTATTAGATGACAGCTTTTCAGACATGTAACAAAATATAGGAAAAAATAGGTGCAGTCCTGTCATTTTGAAAAAGACACTGCTAGCCGGGCTTGGTGGCTCAGCCTGTAATCCCGCGCCTTGGGAGGCTGAGGTGAGTGGATTGCCTGAGCCCGCGGGTTCGAGACCCGCCTGGGCAACTTGATGAGACTTCATCTCTAAAATAAATTTTAAAAAATCAGCTGGGCGTGGTAGCGCATGCCTGTAATTCCGGCTACTTGGAAGGCTGAGGCGGAAGGATTGCCGGAGCCCAGCAGGTCGAGGTTCCAGTCTGGGTGACAGAGTGAGACTCTAACTCAAAAAAAGAAAAAAGAAAAGAAAAAGACACTGCTTGTATGTCTATGATTTTCTTTCCGCATTTTCTGTTCAAGATGCTAGAATTTCATTTATGTACATAACTGAATGATTTTGAGACATCATTTCAAGTTCATGGGATTGCCTTAGATATATATCACCAAAATAAGATTTATTTTATAGATGACATCTTTAATTTACTCTTCTGGGTAACATATTTTCACTTAAACTTCTAATTAGAAATAGTGTTTCTGATGTAACAGAATATTTTCTTCCCTTCATTGGGAAGAATTATTTTAAATGGTTAATAAAATACCTCATACTTCACTGAGCTCTCTGCTCTAATTCCTTCTTAATTACCATTCCTTATCCAATTATTTCATGAGACCATGAAAATAGATGATAGATGTTCTCTAAACAGAAGAATCAAATGATTAAATAAATGAAAATCAGCAAAGCTACAGTTCACTTGGGCATTTGTAAACCTGAGTTATCTTAAGTGCATCATTTTAAGTACATGATATATGTTTTAGGTATTCTAATCCTTTTCTTCTTCTATTACCTCTGGAAGAGAAGATTACTCAACTGACAGTACCAGCTGTTGAGTAATTTCTTCCTTGAAACCTTGGTAATTGTTCTTCCTTAAAATAAATATTTAAGCCTTTCTATTGTGGAGATAGACAATAGAAACTTTAATTTTACAATAATTACTGCTTCATAGTAATTATGAATGTATTCAATTATAAGATTTTCCCCACCAGTTTCACATAGTGTAATTTTTTTTTCTGATCAAAATACAGGGCAACTAAATAAGCTGATAGTTGTGGTATGCTCTGGTTTATAAATAATACTAGAATTATTTGCAATCATAAGGAAATTAAAATTTTAAATTTGAGTTTTAGAGATCAGAAAAATAAGAGTCTAGGGAACAAATATAAAGAAATTTATTATAAATTATACTTTTTGTAAATCTATTAGAAGTGACCATCAAGGGTATTTTAAAGTGCAAATTAATTAAGATTATTTTACTCTATTTTCTTGTGGTGATCATCTATAAAAATTATCTTAATATAAACAAAATAATATTTAATTCAAATTACTTCACTTGTATCACACAGTAAGTGAATATAGAATCAGAATTATTCGTTTTATGTCTACGTTCTCTAATTGCAACTAATGACTATATTTGTATTCTTATGAGGTAATCAAAAATTGATTATGAGGTAATCAAAAATTCCTATAAACTCTATAAATTTTGAATTGATGAAAAGCATTCATGATTCAAAAAATTTTTTGAACACTGTGTTTTCCTTGACACAGGGTTTTCTTCTATAAAAAATAAATTTGTCATAATTATTCAGAAATCATAGTGCAACTTAAAGTTCTAGTAATAGCTAATTCTCCCTTAATAGTGCATCAGATTTTTTCTTGTTTTATGCTTGAATTTGTATCACTTTTTAGTGTTTTTCTTTTTGAGCTTTTAAAAACGTTTTAGTGCTTCTTAATTCTTAATGGCTTTAACTATGACTTATCTCATTGTGGGTCAGTAACTTGTAGCTGGACTTGAATCCTGAATATGTGCAAGTTTAATATGAAGAAAATTTGATGTAGCATAAGAATTGGTAACGAACATTGAATTTTAGTCAAAAGTAGTCTCAAAATACCTAATTTATTGTATAAGACATCAGTTTTAAAATGCATCATATGTTTTATGAAGAGCTGGATAGCATTTTATCAAAAGCAATGGGATCTATTCCCGTAGAGAAACAAGTAAGTCTCCATACTTGTAGAGAAACTTAGTTCAATTTAGAGTAATAACGAACATTCAAGACTTGAAACTTAGGCTGAGGTAGTCAACTTGTGCCAGATAGATTGAGAATAGACACAAGAATCTTTGGGGGGAAGCTGTGAAGATGCAAATATGAACTCATTGTAAAGACTTTCTAGTAATCAAATGTACTCAGAGATGCACAGGCTTCCTGAGTACCAAGCTTTTCATCACCAGAACTTCTTAAGCATACAAGAAGACCCCATTGTTAAGGACTCCATAGGAGGTATTTAAACTTTATATAAGCGGTTAAACTAGAATGAATTTAAGGCTCACCTGTCCCTGTAAATCTAGAGTATTCTGGTTCCCTTTTCCACCAATATTGTATGCTTCAGAAAGATCGAAAAATTGCAAAGTAAACAAGAAGGTGTGTTGGTGCATGCTTACAGCTTATGAAGACATCTTATTTTTTGAGTAACCCAAAGAAGAAAACACACACACACACACACACACACACACACATACACACACACACACACACACACTCACTCACTCACACACACAACAAGGAAGACTATAATTCTCCTCTCCAGAATATAAGTATTTATCTGGTAATAATTGAGGGAAAAGCCCTTTTACAGAAGTTGGTAGTATTGGATAATGTCATAGATTTCATGCTCAGGTCCTAGTAGGGCAAGCACGTCTTAGGTTTTCCTTTAGTAAGAAATATGCATGAAAACAAAGGAACCAATCATTAATATAACAGGTAGCGTAAAGTGCCTTAAACAAATCTTTTCCAAGAAGGAGTTACTTGGAACAGTAAAAAGTAGCACAGAGCCAGAGGTACAAGTGCTGTTCTTTGCTTTCTCCCATAGTCCTCTCCACAAATTTATTGAATTTTACAAGGAGGGTGAATTGATGGTTAAATATTTATGCTTTCTTCAAATAAGTAGGAGTAGCATATTTGGCATTTTCTGCTTACACAATAAGCCATTTTGTGTTTTTCTTTCTATTTCCATCTTTTTCTTTCCACCACGATTGATTACTCTGAGAGTTTTTGGTTGAACATGTAAGCTCTGGTCACTCAAAATCACTTCTACTACTCTGTTTCCCTTCCTCTCACATTCTGCCAAGTAGCCTTAGGGAATTTTTAAGTATTTGCTTTCCCAAATTTTCTGAAATTTAAGTTGGCATTTTTTCCATTCCTATTTTATTAGAATCTGTGATCATTAGTATCTTTATTGTATAATCACTGCTAGTAGAAAAAGTGCTTTTTCTTCTCACCCATTCTCTCAACCATGACATGCACAGACTTCATTCAAGTTGAAACTTTCATGAGCCCATAAATGATGCAGTTGAGTCACATCCACCATGTACAAATTCATTTCCTTGACACAGAAAGGGTAGAAATTTCCAATCTTGAACAAGAAGAGCTAAGAGGAAGTCGCGACTACTTAGTTAGCTTTCCACCATGATTATTTATCTCTTATTTACCTTCAAGTTAAAACACACACACACACATTCAGTCATTCAATGATTCATCGCAGCACATAGTAGAACAACTGTATATTTTTTTTCTTTTTTGACCAAAGGTAGGTACAATAATAAAATATTTAAATAGTCTCAGTAACATCAATTTGGTGAAAGATTTTATAGAAATGAAGAATGTGATTTAACAGTAAATGTAAAGAGAATCCTTGAAATGTCAAAGGGAAGTACTGATGAAAAATTCTGGAAAGTTGTTAGTGGTAGTAGCATTCTCTCCTCCCCCAAAACATCTACATAAAAACAGGCAAAACTACTAGGTACCAAAATTAAAAAAAAAAAAAACCTTGCTACTCATAAGCAGACCTTGAACCATTATAATACTATAAGAAAGTGATTGGCAGTAGTGGGAAACTGTCAGGGGAGGGGAGTGGGATTGGTAGTTGAGGAAACTGCTAGGGGAGGGAGGGGCTACCTCATCAACAAAGGTACCTGCATAACCAATGTTTGTATACCTGACCCTGAATTGTACCCCACACCTTTATAATAAAAAATATATATTAAAAAAACTATAGATGGTATTTACAACAAAACTAGCTGATAATGTATGGTCAAGATACAGCCATCATCCCTAAATACATCAGATAAGAACAAACCACCAATGGCTACAAGACCTAAATGTTGTCAACAAGATGTCTGACAGGCCTGAAAATGAACAATATAATAGCCAATAGGTATTGATAGGAAAACACCATGGGCCAGTGTGACAGCAGCAACAGAAAGTGAGAAGGACATGTACTAGCACCAATGCTGGTGAGTGTAGGGGCTCTTTCAGAATTTCTGAAGGGACTAGAGCTGCATAGTCCAAGGAATTCCTAAAACTGACTTGCCAGTGCCATCTTGCATGACAGTGCCCCCACTAGGAGAAAATTCTGTAGCTGAAATAAATATTTTACTCACAGGGCCAACAGAGATGAAAAAAGAAGAAGAAAGTTCTTATACAAGTGGTGAAGAGGCACAGAGTCAGGAAATACCAGAAAGCATGCCATCATATTTTTTAATGATAGCCATCATTTATTCAGGACATACAATGTGTCAGACACTCTTTTATAAAATGTACTATATGATGTTTTGTGAGAGGGACGCCTCCCCCACACACACCAAAAAAGAAAAAGAAAAGAAAAGAAACAGAATTTTTTTTTGGAGGCTGAGTCCCTTGTAGTACAGACTTGCCCTGCTAGGTATGTATTCTAGAAACCCATTGTCATCGGAGTACCAGCTGATGAGAGATTGCACTCAGTTTCAGTGAATTTTGTTGGCAATTCTTTCAGCACATTAGCCCATTTCATGATGGATGATTTACATGAACAACCTGCCCACACTGCCTCCCGTGTTCAGCAGTTTTGACCAAAAATGGCGTGACCCATATCCCCACCCTCCCATTCACCTGATCTCACCCTAACGACATTTTTTTTGTTT
This sequence comes from Carlito syrichta, assembly GCF_000164805.1. Classification (NCBI taxonomy): domain Eukaryota; kingdom Metazoa; phylum Chordata; class Mammalia; order Primates; family Tarsiidae; genus Carlito; species Carlito syrichta. The sequence goes on along the minus strand of NW_007246695.1, from coordinate 174,371 downwards.
CCCCGCATGGAAAAAGTCCTCAAAGGGAAACATTTTGCCGATATAAAAGAGGTAAAACAAAAAAGGCAGAAGCACTAAAAGGCATACAAATGGATGAATTCAGAAACTGTTTTTAGCAGTGGAAAATGTGTCTTGATGGGTGAATTTCATCAAATGGAAAGTACTTTGAAGGTGACCAAAGTTTAAACGTGTAAGAATAAATACACAATATTTTATAAATAAATTCTATTTTAGGAGTCTTCCCTCATATACTTACAGTGAAATGATTACCACAATCAAGCCATTTGTTCTATCTATAACATTCTGTAGTTATCTTTTTTGTGTAAGAGTACCTAAAATCTGTCTTAACAAATTATCAGTGTACTGTTCAATATAATATTGCTATAGTCATCCTGTTGTACATTAGATCTTTAGACTTACTCATTCTACATAATTGCAAGAAAAAGTTGACCTGCATTTGTCCAGCTCCTCTCTCAACTCTATCTCTGCTTCTTAAAATGTATTTGATCTTTTTTATTCTACTGATAAGAGATATCAAGCATTCTTTCTTTCTGTCTGGCTTACTTCACTTAGCATAATGTTCTCTAGGTTCATCTATGTTGTTGCAAATGGCAGTATCTCCTTTTTTAAAGGCTGAGTGGTATTTTCTTATGTGTATATACCAAATTTTCTTTACTCATTCATCTGTGTACAGACACTTCAGCTGTTTCCATTTCTTGGCCATTGTGAATAATGCTACTGTGAACACTGGTGTGCAGATATCTCTATGAGGTGTTGATCTCATTTCTTTTGCATGTATATCCAGTAGAAAATTTGTTGGGCCATATGGTAGTTCTATTTTTAATATTTTGAGAAAAACCCTATACCATTGTTTATAATGGTTGTACCAATATACGTTTTCACCAACAGTATGTAAGGTTTCCCTTTTCTTTACACTCTCGCCAACACTTGGTTATGTTTTATCTTTTTGATAATAGCCATTCTAACAGATATGAGGTGATTTTCATTGTAGTTTGATTTCCATTTCCTAGATGATTAGTGATGTTGAGCAATTTTTCAAAAATTTTTGCCATTTTTATATCTTCTTTGGAGAAATTTGTTTATTTTTAAACCGGCTTATTTGTTTTGTTTGTTTGGGTTTTGTTTTTTTTTTTTGGTTGTTTTTGTTTTTACTGTTTAGCTATATGAGTTCCTTATATGTTTTGGATATTAACCCCTTATCAGATATATCATTTACAAATATTTTCTCACAATCCATAGACTGCCTTTTCATTTATTGATTGTTTTGCTGTGCAGGGCATTTTAGTGTGATGTTATTCTATTTGTTTATTTTTGGTTTTGTTACCTGAGATTTTGTTGTGATATCCAAAAAAGTCATTTCGAGTTCAACACCAAGGAGCTTTTTCTCTGTTTTCTTTGGCGAGTTTTATGGTTCCAGTTCTTATGCTTACACTGTTAACCAATTGTAAGTTGATTTTTTGTATGGTATAAGGTAAAGGTCCAGTACCTTTACAGTTTTTTAATGCAATAGAACAACAGAAGAAACTTCAAGGTTACAAATGTTACTTGAACTAACCCTCCTCTTGGAAGTTCATAAAAATTAAATTCATATAAAAATGAGTAAAGAAAATTTTGGTGGTGAAATCCCATGTAAAGATAACTAAAAAACAGAATAATATCTCTACAGATAATGAAAGCATATCAGAAAGATTTGCTTTACAACAATCTAATGAAAACCCTAATGTACTATTTCAAAACTAACTATACATAATGAAGAAAGATGCAAAACATGAAAGAACAAGTTAGCATTAGAGAAACTAAAAAATGAGATAATGTATTAAGAATTAGAAATAAAAAGAAAACCTATTTTGGAAATGAATAAAAAACTGGAATAACAAAAGAGTTTTTAATGCCTTAAAAGAAACAGAAAGCTAAAAGAAATACATTTTTTTAAATTAAAAGGAATTAGAAAAAGAGTTAAGCTTTGGGAGAAAATTATGAATACTGAAAATTGGCAGAGAAGATCCAACATATGAACAATGGGAACCCCTAAAGAAGGAAACCAAAGCAAGAGAAAAAATAATTACCACAAACTATACTTTTTTTTAAAGTTTCTAAAACTTAAAGAAATTAAATATTGAAAGAGCACACTATAAACCTAAGATTATTGACCCAAAATAATGAACATTAAGACATTCTAGTAAAATCACTGGATGACTTTTCAAAAAGAAAAAAAAAATGCATTTAGAACAGAAAACACTTGACTTATAAGTATATATGAATTAGATAATCATCAAGTGTTTGAGAGCAACTTTTTTTTTTTTTTTCTGAGTTGGAGTCTCCCTCTGTCACCCAGACTGGTGTGCAGTGGCCGCTCCTGGCCACCGCAGCCTCCACCTGCTGGGCTCCGGCGATCCTTCTGCCTCAGCCTTCCGAGTAGCCAGAATTACAGGCGTGCGCTACCACACCCGGCTCATTTTTTGATTTATTGTAGAGATGAGGTCTCACTGTCCAGGCAGGTCTCGAACCCGCGGGCTCAGGCAATCCACTCACCTCAGTCTCCCAAAGGCACGGGATTACAGGCTGAGCCACCGAGCCCGGCTAAGAGCAACTTTTTATACCAGAAGAAAATGAAGTTACGGTATTGTAAGACAGAAAATGAAAGCCAATAATCCATACCCAGCAAACTGGCCTTCATGTATAAAAGGCACACTTAGACTATTATCAACATGTAGGAACTCTGGCAATATTGTTTCCATGAGGTCTTCTTGAAAAATATTTTAGAGATAAGCTTCAGATAAACAAAATGACCACAGGCACATCAATCACTCTTGGACTCAGGTGACTTGGACTATTACCTGTTACCTGCTACCACTCAAAATACATCTACACACTTTCTCCATACAATTGGCCTTTGTGCACTGGAGGGTAGTTATAGCAGTAACACACATCTCATGTTTCAACTTACTTCATTTGGCAGAAAATGTTTTGGAAATATTTGGAATGTATTTATAATTTGTATCTATAATTAAAAAGATGTGGGTATTTGTAGCAGAGAATGCTACTTATACACCGCAATTCAGGCTCCTAATTCTATAGTAAAGGGTTGTGACTGATAAATAATTTCATAAGTAAAGATTCCCTTTCTCAAACTCTCTTGCATCTGGATATGGCCATGTGACTACTTTCCCCACCAGGAAGTCCTAAATGTGACATTTAAGTCAAGGCTTTTAAGAATTAGGTACACCTTTTACACCTTCTCTCTTGTCTCACCAATTGGCTACACTGTCCCTAGAGACTGGAGAAACCAAGGTGGGAGATGCCACAATCTATGCATGCAAGAAAATTGTCTGTCTATAAGGAATACTTGCCTGGGACTATTATATGGACAAGAAATGAACTTCTACTTGATTAAGCCATCGATAAAATAAAAAGAAGAGTTATTAATATAGAACATAACCACCGTCTAATAGATGTAAGCCATATTAAAAATTCATTAGAGTAATGAAATATCAGGGAAAATCAATGAACTGGGTATGTTTTCGCAAACAACATAACAACATTAGAATCACTCTTTGTTTAGAAAGAGAGGTAAGTGCAAAGGAAACCAGATAGAATGAAAATCATTGAGAACTTTGAGCAAAGCCAAATCAAAGGAAAATTGAGATTACAAATGTATTTATAGCTACTAATTCAAATGTAAAAGTAATGAAACTATTCGGAGAAAAACTATGCAGAAAATAATATAAGAAATACTATTATTTATAGGAAATTACATTCATACAGAAAAGAGGAAACAAGATATATTTTTAAAAACTAAGTAATTATGTTTGGGGATTTAAATTTTTACTCACAAATGGTAAAATCTATGTAGCAGAATATATTTTGTGCAATTGAAAATTTCATGTACACTTGTTTTTATGGTGTTTCAGTGGAAAAGTAAATAACCAGCGATTAGGAGATTTAGAATTCTTCCCCGTTTGTTAGAGTAGACAGAGATGTGGTTACTAGGCAGAACTAACTGATCAGTTCTTTTCTAGGGACTGGCCTTAAAACTAAATCACAAAGACTTTCCTCATTGTGAGCATCATTTTATTTTGCTTCCTGGTGAATTTTAGTAGCAATTTGAGAACTCTAGGGAGCAACCTTATCTTTCTCATTCGTAGTTTTTACCCTCAAGGACAAGCACAATGCTTGGTGAATAGTTGCTGAATAAATGCTCTCATCTAAAATAATCCAAGTGGAACTTCGATAAACAAAATCATGAAATGATAGAAAGTTGAATGTAGTAGAAAACTTAAGGAAACATTAAGCTCAACGATTCGCAGCTTTTGGCATTGTACGTCTCCCCTTTACAGAAATAAATGTCCATTTTCCTAAAAGAAAATTTGTATGCTTGAAAAGATAACTCTTTAAATTGCAACATTGGTATTGCAGGATTCTATGCACTTATATTTTAAAACATATCTTATTGGAGTTGTTTTAGTTGAGTCATTCACAATATATTTTAAAATAGTGTCATTGATGAGATAATATTGGCCCTTTTAAAGATTATTATGGTATATTTTTCATTTGTTAAAGCTGACTGAAGGGTATAGGCTCATACTAAGTAGTAAACTAGTGTATGTCCACATTCTCATTTTAAACATAAGAACTCAGATTAAAAAAAAAAAAGGGAACGTAACTTGCCTAAAGCCTCAGTGCTTGATAGAAGGAGAATCAGGAACCAGTAAAATGCAATGGAAAAAATGCAGAGCCAAGAGGACAGACTTTGCATAAATTCCAGCTTTTTACTGACTGACTTTGTGACTTTGGTCACTTCCTCAACCATTTTGTATAGACCAACAAGAATTTGAATCCAAATTTGTGACTCCCAAGCAGCCTTCATCTGTGTTAAAACACTTTTTAAATATTAGTCAGTTTCAGCCAATAAATACCAAGATTTATTGGAGAGATTCATGCATTTCCCATCACTACTCTCTGCCTGAGCACTTGTGGGTAAGTTATCCAAATAAGAGAAAGGGAAAAAGAACAAACGATCTTAATAATTCACAAACTATATTATCAACTTCTTAGTATTATGCTATCGATTGCACAATAAAAACAGTTGTTTTTGTAGGCTCTAATTGGTATATCTCTGACATCTTGCTTTTTTATTTTTATTTTTTTCATTTTGTAAATGTTGCCAAAAGGAGTTACTTCCAGAGCTATAATCTGGCTCACACAATATTGTTACAATGGTTATCAGCAGTTCTTTATCACAGGATGAATGCAATGAGCTCTTAAGGAAGCTTTTTGGAAACTGCATGAATCTTTGTAAAGGACAGTAATGAACATCACTATAGTTCCTAAGTAAGAAATCATTAGGTACTGCTGTGTGTCTGTTATAACAATGTACAAAATATAATTACAAAACGTATCTGTCATACCTCTACAATTGATCTTTTAACAGAGGAGTCCCTGGCCTGTTAGGAACTGAGCCGCACAGCAGGAGATGAGCGGCCAGCAAGTGAGCAAAGCTGCTTCTGTATTTATCTGTATTTAGAGCTGCTCCCTATCACTCGCATTACCACTGATCTGAGGTGGAGCTGAGGCGATGATGCTAGTGCTGGGGAGCGGCTGTAAATGCAGATTGACATCAGCAGTGAGGTTTGACTGTACATTTTTGCCCTCCTCTCAAGTCCATGGAAAAATTGCCTTCCACAAAACCGGTCCCTGATGCCAAAAAGGTTGGGGCCCACTGCTGTAAATCACATGTTCTTTAACGTTTATTCTCCTGTCATATTCATACTATCTTGTTTCCTTTCTCAGGGTCATAATGATCTTTTATTTCAATCTATGAATTGATTTGACAAGAGATGGTATATATACAAAATGGCAAGACAGATAAATGAAGTTCCTCAGACTTTAAAAGATACATCATGTTGGATACCCATTTTTTAAATGTAGAGTCTTAAATAGGTAAAAAGTTTGCTGTATATCTTTTAAACTTTCTCTAAAACTTTTAATTCCATTGAAATGAACACAAGTTAAAAACATATCTTGAAATACTGGTCACATGCAAAAGTCAGTTTTGCCCTAGTTTGACTGATAGGCATCTTTCTATACCTTCAAATGAATAGTGTCCCCTCTTGGATTTGTTGATATTAATTGCTGTATTGGTTTGTTTCCTAACTGTGTGATTAAATGTGAGTGAAAGCACAGAGGTACTTTAGGCTAGAAGATAGCCCACCCCTTACCATGCCTAAGGTCACAACTGATTAGAGCTCAACTTGCCAGCTTTCTTTGACTTCCCTTAGAAACACATTGGTACTCTAGATCCAAGTATCTTTACAAGAACAATTTCTTGAGGAACAGGGCCAGTCTTATTGTTGTAGGGAGCAGCTCTAACTCACACTTGACTTTTACTAGGATATTTATGACCAAAGCAGCATTATCTCATCTTTTAACCGAGTCACTATGCAACCGTAAACTGGCTTGTTTTCACATCCACTGCAAAGTACTTTTTTTAGAGTAAATTGCCTGTCTGCTAGCAAATTATGACTCAATTTTAGTAGAAAATAGCCACTTGTAGCAGTGTGGCTCTAGAAATAAAGGGATAGCCGGGCTCGGTGGCTGAGCCTGTAATCCCGTGCCTTTGGGAGGCTGAGGTGAGTGGATTGCCTGAGCCCGCGGGTTTGAGACCCGCCTGGGCAACTTGGCGAGACCTCATCTCTACAATAAATCAAAAATTAAGCTGGGCGGGGTAGCGCGCGCCTGTAGTTCCAGCTACTTGGAAGGCTGAGGCGGAAGGATCGCCGGAGCCCAGCAGGTCGAGGCTGCGGTGGCCGGCAGCGGCCACGACACTCCAATCTGGGCGACAGAGTGAGACTCCAACTCAAAAAAAAAGAAAGAAAGAGATATTCCCTAAAGTAGTATTGCTATATTATGAACTAAGGTTAATGCTGAAGAAGAGTAGAATATTCTTAACTTGTATCATGGGAAATCAGTCAAAACTAAAGATTTTATTTGTGTAGTGCAAGTCTGGCAGATTCTCTTACCATTACAGAGGGGTATAATTAAGGACAATACACATCCCGGTTTGCCCAGGACCATCGAGTTTATGTCTGTTGTCTGATATAACTATTAATTAAAATAATTATTATTATATTATATTAATATTGTTTGTTAATATGGTTAATATAGTTATAAATAATTTCCTCATTCAATCTGAAAATTTGGATGATAAGTCATCTGATCATCTATATTTTCCAGCTTGTTATGTCTCTGGAGACATAGAAAACAAAGACTTTAAAAGCCAAACAACCAGATAAGAAGAGTAAACTAATCATTGCCTTCCTAATGGAAATTAGAGTGTGACTCTTGGGGCTGGTTAACTTGAATGTGTGGCTTTGTCCACACTACTTGGGAATGCTTAGGATCTGGAATAAGAAAATATAGGAGATGAGTATTTGTGATGAAAATTGGGAGAATTTATCCAGAATTGATTGCCAGATAGATGAAAGAACTAAGAGTAAGTTGATTGCAGAGGCCCTCTGTAGAATCCTGTCTGGCAGGAAGTTAGGTGGAGCCTGGGTGAATTATAGAGACTACTGAAATGCAATTCTCCATAACCAAAGGATTTAAAGTCAGTACGGTGCCATGCAGTGACATATGATGGCCAGGCCCTGGAGGTGGCTACTTTGAGGTAGAATGAGTAATACGGAAGGGATGGAAGAAGATGTTTGCAAAATTATCCAGGAGAAACACTGCAATAAGGAACACTAAAGTCATTAAAGCTGCTGAAGAGAATAAAGTAGACAAGGGAAAAGCAATGCACACAAAACCAGTGGCTGCCATTTTCTAAAGACCTGAAATGAGTCTGTCAAGTTGCATCTGGCTATATTGATGACAGGTTTCATTCAGTCCTTTGTTTTTATTTTCATTTCTGCCCATGGCATCACTTCTGATGACTCAAATCTGAATAAATCCTCAAAATTCATAGTATTTATTGTCCTACATTTTCAATGAATATTTGTTTTTATGCTGACTCTGAAATCTCATTGGTTAGCATGTGTTCAAGCTTTTATGTGCAAATGCATTATTTTCCTGAAACATAGTATAAATGCCTTAAGTTTAGTACTGTTTTATATAGAGGTATCTAAATAGTAATTTTATTGGCTATCTGAATACATTTACTCCCACATGAATGTACTAATAGTTACTATCATACAGTCATTCTCGGTTTGAACAACAAAGTAACTAATAATGGGCTGAAGTTAAAAGAAGAGAAACATCTCAAGAAGACAACTTGTCACCCAAAAGTCTAGATGCATGCCCCTTGTGGGGGCAAAAACTGCAAAATAAGATCTATGCAAATCAACACTCACCCTTATTGTCAGCCTCCTTGTGTGTAATACTTTGCCAGCTGAGGTGGATCAGAGCTACCTGCTTCATGTGCAGGTTAAAAAGAAGGTGCATTGCTGGACTTGGTGGTTCAGCCTGTAATCCCAGCGCTTTGAGAGGTTGAGGTAAGTGGATTGCCTGAGCCCGCGGGTTCGAGACCTGCCTGGGCAACTTGGCGAGACCTTATCTCTACAATAAATCAAAAAATCAGCCAGGCATGGTAGCGCGCGCCCGTAGTTCCAGCTACTTGGAAGGCTGAGGGGGAAGGATCGCTGGAGACCAGCAGGTCGAGGCTGCGGTGGCCGGGAGCGGCCACTGCACTCCAGTCTGGGCGACACAGTGAGACTCCATCTCAAAAAAAAACAACAAAAAAAGAAGGTGCATTGTCTGCAGAGAATGCTAACATTGTAACATTGTAATGAAATCCTCAAATAAGGTTGAATTTTTATTATCACCATGTGCCAGAAATTCTAAATTGTGTTGGTGATAAAATATTCCACCCTGGAAAAACAACTTATGCTGATCTAAGTGCTAAAGAATGGGCTCTGTTACTGTTGAGTTTTCTGACATACTATATATGTGACTTCGCCTTTGCACAACTGTAGTGTTTACCCTTTAGTAGATTTTTTATTTTTTTTCTAAATGGAAGTTAATTCAGAAAGCTCTTGGTTTCCATACTTGGCCCCTGACAGCAAACTCAGCTACATGCATTCATTTAGAAAATAAGTTCAGAGGGATTTGGAATCTTTGCGTTTGTTTCAGGCACTATTGTGTCTTCAACCTGTATGGCATTTTATATATCTGTTTTAAAACAGTAAATTCAAAATAAAAAATAATAGCACTGTGGTTGTAAAGATGAAGAAACAGAACTTAAAGTACTTCAATTCCATTATTACAAGTTTCAATCAACCTCTGAACCTAGTGGGGTTCATTCATTTGGCAATATTTATGTCTTAATTTCTCTTTTTTTTCAAAAATACATTTATTCAGGCTATTTTTCCCTTTTTGGTATAGAACTTTTTTATTTTTAATGTTTTTTACTGGCGTGATTATATAAAGTTCAAAACACACACAAAAATTTCTCTATCTGCATTTCTTTTCTGGCCATTATTATTATTCATTTCCTTTCATGATTATTACTGAAAATAATGTTGTCATATGGAGGAGGCAGATCTTACAAAAAAGATCCATTCAGGTGCCAGGTATCTTCAGTATCCCCTGCTGTGATTATTTCAGATTTGAGCAGGATGTGACACATACCTCAAGGACATATACATAGAGCGTGATGTATATATAGTCTATATGTTTACAACCACACAAGTAACCACAATGTGTGTTAAAATGTGGCAAGAGACATTGATAAAATACCTGGAAATATCTGAAACAACACAAGAGAATGAGAAGGGACTAATCTCTAGGTGGGGATTGGAAAGTTTTCTTAGCAATAATGTGAGATGGATAGTGTTTGGATAAGAGAAGATACTGAAGGAATACCACAGGCAAAGGCTCAGAGTGAGAAATGATGGGGTATAGACAGGGAAGTGAGAGAAGAGTTTGAGGTGGCTGGTTCTCAAGCCTCACTGTGTTCACTCATTCGCCTGAAGGACTTATAAATGACACCAGCCTGGGCACCACCTAGAAATTAAATCGATCGGCTTAGGCGAGCCTCTACATCAGTATTGTTTGTTTGTTTTTAATCTTTCCAAGTGATTCTATTTTCAGTCAGCTCTGAGCACCACCAAAAGTGAAAGAAAATAATGTTAAGTGTTCAAAATATATGATGGGAAGATATCTCTTTCTATATGAAAGAGTTTATACGTGATTTAGTAGCTCTTGGAGAATCATGGGCTTTGTATTTTGGACAGTTTGGCTTTTGGAAAATCACACTCATACTATGATTTGTATTTTGTCAACAGGTAAATAGCTGTTCTATCTATCCCTTGGGAAAATTTTTTGATCTTGCATATGAACCAACTATGTCTATAACAAATTCTTCAGAACCATTCATAGTGCAGTCCTAGAATGAAGGCAGCGTGCCATTGGCAAGTAGTAAGGATGAGTTAGAGAAGAGCTGCTACAGAAAAATAAGGCAGCATCCCTGTGAGGAACAAACAAAATGGAACGAGCAGAAAATGTATAAAGAACACACAGGCTTTGCTTTGTACACAAACAATTGCAATTCTCCTGCTTGGAATTCTCTACCACACCAGAAGACAGACAAATCAATTTCAGTTACTCTTTTTAAGGAAAAAAACCAACCTACAATTCATGAAGCAAAGAGACACAGCCACAAACAGGAGTCATTTGTTTTAATTAGATTGCAAGTTTCACTGGTCAGGGTCCAAAGCCACTGTGTTTTCCTATAGATGGAGTTGTCAAATAAAATACAGATACATTTGAATTTTAAATAAAAAGACCCCTGTTTTAGTGTAAGTATTTCTTGTCTGAAATTCAAATTTAGCTGTTGTCTTAAATATTTTTATTTGCTAAATCTGGCAAGCCAGCCCTATTACTTGTTAAAATTTTAAAAATATTCCACTACGCAGCCATAAAAAAGAACAAAATCATGAATTTTGCAGCAACCTGGATGGAACTAGAGTCTATAATACTGAGTGACCTCACACAGAAACAAAGATCAGAATATCACATGTTCTCACTCATATAATGGACCTTGAACATCCAATGTAATACTATAACAAAATGACTGACGGTACTGGGAAACTATGGGGGGGAGGGGGAGGGGATTAACAGTAGCAAATATCTGTCTGGGGCTGGGAAAACACCTCTTATCAACAGGGTGTCTGAATGAAACGTAATTGTACACCTAACCCTTAACTGTACCCCACAAAACTATAATAAAAATACTGATTAATTATTAAAAAAATAAATAAATAAATAAATAAAATAAAAAATATTCCACACAAAATAAGGAAAATAGAGAATAACTTGTATCTTAAAGTATGAAAAAGAAAAAAGAAAAAAGAAAAAACACCCTTCCCCTGGACAGTCAAACTTTATCAAAGCTAAATATTGAAAGGTTGACCTGGCTGCAAGAACAAGGCTTCAATTCCCACAAAGGTCTGCCAGAGACACAGGAAGGTTGAAGTTCAGTATTTTTTATTTTACTCACTTTTGGAGGATGTTTCTGTTTGAAGAGACCTTAGAAAATCATTGCCCTTGCTCTTCAAAGTGTGTTGTGTGGAACAGCAGTGCCAGCCTCACCTGGGAACAGGTGAGATATGCAGAGACCCAGTCTTCCCTGAGACCTGCTGACCCAGAATCTAGAGTTTAACAAGATCCCTTTGATTTGTGTGCACAGTCAAGTTTGAGAAGTGCAGATTTAGTTCTATAGCTGCCAGAAACATTGTATAAGAAAATATAGAATTCATAGACTCCCTCCAGGCTCTGGGAGCACATGTGAGCAGAGCTCTGGCCACCACAGTTAAAGAAACCTACCCTGTGTGCTTCTGTTTGGGCTTCCAGTTCAGATTTTATTAGAGGAAAAAGATCTGTGACTGATAAATTAGAAAGGGAGGGAAGGAGGAAGGGAGGAAAGGAGAATTGAAAAACAATAATCTAGTTCATTTCATTTTCCAGATGAAGAAAGTGAGTACCAAAAAAGGCAGTGACTTTGCCTAAGTTCTGTGCTGGGAAGTGATACCAGCCTCCTTCTACTTCCTCACAGTTCTTTGAAGAAAGCAGCACAAAATACCAGAAATTTTCAATCAACGACTTGACAAGTGCCATTATGTATCACAGGTGTCTTCTATCTGGGCCTTGGATTTCAAAACAGCCCCTTTCCTTTTACACTCCTGCCTATAACTTCTTTTTAAGGGCTCATCTAGCCAGACAGAAAGCACTCTCTGTGTTGCTCTCTGAACTGGAAGAGAGGTCTCCAGCTGTAGCTTTGTGTACACTACTAACTGAGGGTACCCTCCAGGTTTGTTTGTGGGTTTTTCAGCTAATTATCCTGCCATGGACCATTGAGACAGATCTGGATGACTATTCAATTAATAGTGCTGAAGAGTAATTAGGGAGAATTCCTACCCGCACAGCCCACACCAGTGTCAACGCATCCCTGTGAACATTCTCTTCTGAATGTGATTAATCACATAAATAATTCTCAGAAATGAAATTAGAGATCACCCACGCATTACACCAGTAATGTTTTAAGGCATTACATCCTGAATCTCTGTAATGAATTAACATTACAGTCTGGTTTGAATTCTTCAATTTCCAGCATGCATCCTGCACTGTTTGCAAGTGACCCCGTGGCCTCTAAGAGTTTCTGTAACAACTTGAATTAGTCATTCTAAAAGGAGCATCTATGTTAAAATGTCTAGGCCTCAAGAAAAAGTACAATATATCCCTTCTCTAAAATGCCAGACTGTACTCAGTCACACTTGCCTGTTCATGGCAGGGCCAGACATGATGTCCAGGTTTCTAGACCCTTCTGCCCAAGCCTTTCCCAGTTCACTAGGTAGCTAGCTCATATTACAGCATCAATGTTAAAGATTTTTCTGTGAGAATTAAATATTTGGACAGTCAACTGAAGTCATAGAATTGCCTCATTATTTTCATTTGTAAGAAAAAAATCTCTGAATAGCTAAAGATTGATGTAGAAAAACAATTTCAGTTAGGACTGACTTATATAGATTTCACTTAAGTTTAGGAGTTATAAGAGTTAATAAAGGGAAGCAAGAGGGACGGGATCAGGAGAGCACTGAGGATTTTTTTAAATTAAGATATTCTCCCCAACTTTGAAGTCAATTATCTCAGGCAAAGAAGTATAAAGATCCTAGGATTTTAGAGGGCAAATTTAGCTATCATTTTACAGAAGATGATACAAAGGCCCAGAGAAATCAAGTGATTTATTCACAACCACATAATTGTTTTGTGATATGGGATGCCATTGCCTATTTTATTGTGAACCTATTCTAGAGAGAAAGCAGAGTTTTGATGAAGTTGTTGCTCTTTATTTGGCACTAGTATGGCTAAGATTGAGATGTCAAGAAATTGTAAAGTAATATAAAATAAGACCAAATTTTTAAAGCCCCAGTTAGTTGATGTGTGTTAAAAATCATTATAAATTTTAAATTATCATTTTGGAAAATACCCTTTCTTTTCATCTATAAAATGATAGGAGGAAGTATAAATGTTCGGTTTTGCCTGAATAAAATAGCAGTCTTGAATAATTTTGTAACTGGATTATACCTCCTCTATTTTGTTCATTACTAGTAATGAAATAAATGAGTGATATACACTGATAGTTTAACCACATTATATGAGTGGGAGATTCTTTAGTGATTTTAAATATTGTTGGGCTATTTCTCTTTTTTCTACGGGTAACAAAAAATTTTTAAACATCCTTGTATATCCAGAGGAACTCAAATCATTCCATAAAAAAGGTACTTACACACACGTTTATTGCAGCACTATTCACAACTGCAAAAGCATGGAACCAACTGGGCTGCCCATCAAAACTTGACTGGATAAAAAAATGAGGTACACAAACACAATGGAATATTATGCAACCATAAAGAAGGACAAACTATGGACTTTACAGTAACTTGAATGGATTTAGAGTCTATCTTTCTTAGTGGTTTGTCACAAAAACAGAGTACCACATGTTCTCACTCATAAGTGGACCCTGAATGTTTACCATAACACTATAAGAAAGGGATTGGCAGTAGTGGGATACTGCTGGGGGTGGGGAGAGAGGTGCACGAAATCAATAAGCATACCTGATCTCAAACCAGGCAAAGTGGGGACCAAAGGGAGGCCAAACTTTACCTGTACGATAACCACTTTTAAACCTAATCCTGAATTGTACCTCACATCTTAAAAATTTAAAAAAGGAGAAAAAATAAATAAATAAAAGTAAAACCTCCTTAATGGTATATAATTAATTCAGAAAATACGTTTTTATTGTCATAACAGAGGAAGTTTCACTCCCAACCTGCTTGTACTTCTATGTTGAAGACGTCTGTGATGAGCACACAAAGTACATGATGAATGTTTTCCATAATCCTGCAGTCTTTTCACCTAAGACAGAATTATTGACTTAGTAATTCTGACTTCTTAACAGAATACTGAAGTGGTTGACAATGTTTTATTTTTAAGAATGAAATAAAACTAGAACCATGTTCCCAAATGTTGGGTGAGTTATGCACAAATCACTCAATGTTAAGAAGTAAGTTCCATAGGGGAGAAAATTAACTTTGAAAGTAGGTAGATTTTATTTTACTTTATATCTTGGCTCTGCCATCTGCTAACTTCCTATGTTTGCAAAAAAATGTAAATGACTGAGTTGTGGATATTAAATGAGATCGTGTTTGTGACTTACCTAATACAAAGCATGTAAGAGCTTGATACAATGTAACATTCACTAGCATCGTCAATATGCTCATTATCTGCACTCCTTTTTAATGAAGAGTTACGTGTAGCACAGTGTGTCTAAATGCTATAGATCATTTCTTATAAAGTATTGCTAGGTCACAGGACTTTATTGCCAGCTGAACCCACAGATCAGGTGGCCTTGGAAAGGTGGAGATTCCAAGCCAAACCTCAGTGGTACTGCTTGACCAGGGACATCATGGCTTTGGAGAAGCCCAAGCTGTGAAGTCACTGAAACCAGAATGGGGGCTAAAAATAGTGAGCACTGCAACATGTGGTCTTTTTCTTCCAAACAGTGATAACTATAAGGTACAAGTATCACCTCCCTAAAGATATTTAGTACCTTTCCATTGGTGATTATTTCAGTCCCACGATAGACACATTGTTTTGCTCTGTGACCTTCCTTTTAATTTTAACTTCTTTTGAAAAATAAAGATAATTCAGTTTCATGTAATAAGTCTTAATCAGTAAATATATTTAAGGCATTCTGATCATATAATGTTGGAGACAGCACATAATATTATCAGTTAGCAGAATGTAATTATCTTGTTTGGTATTTTCCTAGAATGTAGAGCTAATACTTATTCCTACCTGATGAGAAAAATGTCTTTCACAGTCATTAATCATTGACATTGACATCAAATTGGCAAATCTAGAAAGATACCAAATGCCAGGATATGTACACTGATGTTTAACCTTTTTTTCACATTAAAATTCTTTGGATAGAAATAAACTCCCTTTGATATTTATTGTCTTATTTACCCCAAATTGCAGGCACTTTGATAAATGGAGTAATAGTTTCTAGTGTCACTGTGGCTATAAAATGCATTTTAGTGTCTTCTGCTGTTGTAACTATATAATTCATTTCAGCACGTCTATTTGTAAATCACAGAAGGTTTGTTTGATGGACAGAGTGCTGGAGAGAAATGCTCTCTTTTTGTCAGTACAAATAACTGTGTTTTAGGACTAGCGTCTACTGCTAAGTGTTACTCATAGGCTCAAGAATGTCCACACTCTCAGATGAAGGGCTCCATTTTCAGGGTATGACATCTTTTTTTTCAAGCACAAAAAGTCATATATGAGTCTGCTTAACGAAATAAATAATTTAAGATGTTAAGTGATAAAAAAAATGTTAAGTGATATTTCTTTTTTTAGCTTATTTGCTAGAAAGCCTAGCACCTAATTGGAAGCACACTTCTAGGAATTATGCAGAATTTTTTGACCTTAGTTTTTTAGGGAATTAATAAACAAAATGAAGTGATATTAGTATTGACTTCTAGAGAAGAGAGTGTCAGTGGCTAAATATTAAGATGACTTTTTCATTACAGTTCACTTTTGCCTAGTTATATTTTGGCACTTTTCAGACATACGTACAAGGCATTGAACCTTGCCTTTGAGAAGCTCTCAGTCCTTTAGGGGCAGGTGTGACTAACAGAGTATCCCCTAAAGAAAGTTTAAATAGTGCCATCACAGAGATGCAAGTACGGGTCTTTGAGGCCTAACAAAGGGAGTACTTAATGCAGTAATAAGAGATAATGTGTTACTAAATTTAGTCAGAAGTTGGCAAATATATTTTTCTGTAGACAACAGGATCTTACTCTGATGCACATTTTTTTTATTTTTGCATTTTCTGTTTTAGAGACGTCCAAGCAGATGGCCTGCTATGAAGTTTCGAAGAGGTTCTGGACATCCTGCTTATGCTGAAGTTGAACCAGTTGGAGAGAAAGAAGGTTTTATTGTATCAGAGCAGTGCTAAAATTTCTAGGACAGAACAGCACCAGTACTGGTTTACAGGTGTTAAGACTAAAATTTTGCCTATACCTTTAAGACAAACAAACACACACAAACAAAGGAGCCCTAAGCTGCTGTAGCCTGAAGGAGACGAGATTTCTGGACAAGCCCAGCCCAAGAAGGGCAAAAGAAAAACTAAAACATATACAAGATACCATTTACACTGAACATAAAATTCCCTAGTGGAATGACATCTATAGTTCACTCGGAACATCTCCTGTGGACTTACCTGAAGTGTGACAAGATTGCAATGCTTTTGGCTTAGGTGCAGGGTTGCAAAGGGATCAAGGACAAATAATAATAATAAAGCTTTAGTTTACAAGGGATCTATACCTTTTGTTCAAATGTTCTTCTCTGATGTCTCAAAGATAACTGTGTTCCACAGCCTGAACTCTCTCACTCAAAGAGCAATGACGAATGTTTCCAAGGTTGCTAGAAAAAACAGCTCAGGCAGGAGCGAAAACACAGACAAAATAAGAGATTTTCTATTGTTTCAAGAGAGGTGTGTGGCACAAGGATTTTGTTTTTCTGATTGGTCTAGATCCATCTGTACCAACAAGTTCATTACTTTACATGATGAATCTTTTATCTGTACAGGAGGTTCAAACTGTGTCTGCCTCTTCCTTGATAATGAATGCCCTTTCTAGGAGCTGTGACAAAATTTCCAAACTTTTAGCTAAGGATTAGGGAAGAGGGAGTAGCAAATGAGACTTTCTGTTCTCCTGCCTCAGAATAAAACATCTGACTTGTTTTAAGCAGCATTGCCTCCGTTTTCCAACTGTGAAGTCCCATGAAGCCACAGTTGCTCTTGGCTGACGGAAACAAAAGGAAACAGTACAATGACTTCCTTAATCATTTTTGAAACAAAAATGATAAGGGATTTTAAACATACTTTTTTTAGAAAAAAACTTGTATGCCATTTCAGTACTAAAGACCCATTTCATTGTCGATTCCTGTCTTAAGAAGCCATTCAAGTCAGCATGGCAATAAAAGAATGAAAGAACCCTGCTGAATCATACAGTAATTTTCTTTAAAGCACATAGTAGTTACATAAATATATATATAAATATATTTTTGTTTATAACTAACACAAGGCAGGCTCTTGTGACTCTAAGAGTGAATTTTGTCATCAAGACAAAACAAATGCAAGATGCATCACTGCATTACTTCCATAGAGTTGTAAAATAATCCTTAATATTAGAATATTTTTATGTCACTGAGCAAAAGTGGTTCAATTAATTGCAGTACCCATCATGTTCCTGCCTATTTGATCCACTTTTTTATTCATATCAACCCCTTCCCTCCCTGACTAATTAAAACAAATGCAGAAAGCTCTTTAGACTGAGCTGTCAATTGCCCTAGAATCACAATCCAGATTTTGAAAATTCTACAAGAATCAAGAAAGGAGAGGTATCCCTTGAGGAGGAAAGTGGTTAATATGTATACTGAGCGTCTAAAGTTTAAATTCAAATACTATGTGAATTTCATCCACATCCCGGCCCATGAAACTTATACATTCTGTGCCAAGAAACTGTTGGTTTTCGAAAGGTACGGTGTTCGACATTTGCAGATTCAGGTCTTGAGAAGCAGAGATATCTCATAAATATCATTTTCATAGCAGCTTAGCATCTGTGCACAATGTCTACATTGGATGACCTCAGTCCACTAACAGAGTATCACACTTTGTCATTATGATTGTCTGACATGAATGAGTGCTGTATTCTATCCCATATATTTTGCTTTACAATTTTAAGTATCTGATGAGGGTGGTAATTTTCTTAATTCACTTAGTTAATAACTGCAAAAAAAAAAAAAAAAGCACTGAAAGCAAGGTGTTTGAAAGATGTGATGACAATCTCTCTGCAATAGGTATGTTTGGTTTATATGAAATACCACAACTTATTCTTGTGGAGTAGGTTGGGTCAGATAGCAATAACCAAATGACTTGCCAATGTAACTGGTGCAACTGGTATCTTACAAGTACATAAAGAACACATAGACGGCTTCCTTTTAGGATAAGATGATGCTTCTTTCACTAGCTTTTGTGGTAGGTGTGGCTTCCAATAGCAATTGATTGGCAGTTGTATAAATCTTGCATGTATATCCTTATACAATTCTTAAGTAGTAATGTTACTCTTACCCTTCAGAGTTCATCTTCCATTTCAAATTCAAAAGAATTGATAATTCTGTAAAAAAAAAAAAAAAAATTCATAAAACCCTCTGAGCTGTTCAATGAACCAAAGCATCAAGTAGTATGGAAGGAAAATTTTTTTGGAAGTAAAGTGTGGGAAAACTTAACAGACCTAAGAGTTAAAGGTGGTGAGAAGTGTCTGTGGTATATGAAGTATTCAGTGGTAAGAGGAAATGTTGACTGAATTCCTTTCTTTCATAAAACTTTCATTCTCTTTTATGCTTCTGGTTTGTTCTTGATGCCCATTTGAGCAAGCACACAGTTTCTAGAAATTCAGAATGGACACTGATACTTTGGACTTTACATATATGATGTATTAAAGAGGTTCATGTGAACATTACTGAATATACTATGAACATAGTAGAAGGAATAACAATAACAAGTTAGGAAGAATAAAGGGACACAAAATTCTGGAGAAATCAGAAAAATGGTGCTACAGAGAAATGTAGTTATGTCATATTAACTATTTGTAAAAACAGTATTCAATGATAGGTAAATATACCGAAAGTCAAGAAAAATATATTAAGCCAACGAGATGACACTGACCACAATAGTGGTTTGTGTATGAAGGGTTTGGACTTCAAGATATGTCAACACATAAACAACTAAAGATACATGATAAAGTACAATTGAACTCCAGCATTATTTTAGTTTGAAATACCAAGGACATTTGCTAATCTCTTACGTATAGCTTGTAGGGTTGTGATGTCCTGTGTTATATCCACAAGCCAAATGTGATTCTTGAAATTGAGATTAATTGAAATTAAATAAAATAAAAACTTCAACTCTTGATTCACAATGGCCACATTTCAAATGCTTGATAACCACACCTGTCTCGTGCCTGCCATATTAATCAACAAGAAACAATTATGTCATTAAAGAAAATCCTTGTAGATAATATTGTAGAGGTGTTGCCTTTGAATTCCTTGTCCCTGAAGAAAAAGGAAGAGGAGGAAAAAAAGATTTGGTAGTTATTGGGAATAACCAAGTTTTTTGTTGTTTTTTTTTTAATCTCAGAAAGGGTATGTAGAAATAAAAAAATACCAGCTTATGGGACTTTGAGACCCGACTCACAGTGATCTTGGGAAAATCACTTCAAACTCTATGAACTTCAGTTTGTAATTTTAGAAAATAAAGATATATTTTGTACTGTCTTCCTTGGAAGACTATCATACAGCCCAATTAAATGTACAGATGGACAGACTTTTAAAACCGTATGTCAGCGAAACCCATATAAAGCACATCTATTGGTCCACTACCAGCACAATTTGCATTCAAAGGAAAGATAGTTCATCAATCCAAAAAGCATTCAAAGACAATCAACTCAATACCTCCCCTGAGAAAATGCCAAAGGATAATGCATTCAAAACACACAGCAAAATTGCTTAAATTCCTTTTTGCCCATCTCGACAGTTCCTCTACTATTTGCTCTATGTAACATCTGCCCCGTCCTCTACTTCTCTCCCAAGGCAAAGAACTGGCTCTGCTCTTTATTGGATAGAGTCACTTGGTTTATCTAGTCGCTTCCAGTTTTCCATTTTATACTTTCCAGCAAAGAGAGGTTTCTCTTTGGAAGTCAACATCTCAAACATAAATGATTTCATATTTACTATATCCCCTTAACACACATGTAAAAGACTGTGATATTAAAATCTAAACATATGTGGAACTTAGCATTAAAAGTAAAATTTTGCACATGCAGATTATATGAAAGGAATAAAATTATGTTAAATTAGGCTAATATCCAGATAATATATATTCTCAAATTATTACGATGTATTCATTTTTGGCAAATAATTTTTATGTCATAGCCTCATGGATGAGTATAAATTTGATATTGTTCTTAGTGTCTATTACCCATTTAAGAAAAAAAATTTCTAGAGTTCATGACTTGGTTCAAGACATTTTTAATTTCATGATAAGACATTAATGTTTAAATAAGACTACTTGGGTTGGGCACAGCTGCTCATGCCTGTAAGCCCAGTACTTTGGGAACCCAAGGTTGGAAGACCACTGGAGGCCAGAAATTTGAGACCAACCTGGACAACAAAGTGAGACTCCGTCTCTACATAAAATTATTTTTTAAAATGAAGACTAGATCCTCTGGTTGTGGTTTATTCCTCCTGTGAAGTTCTTTTGCTTTGTATTCCTTTGGGCATTTTCCATGTGTTTTATTACAATATGCTTTATGATTTCCAAAGCATTGCTTTTGCTTCTACTTAATCACCTCCATCCTCACTTTTGGTGTCCACATCCATATGCCAGAATCATGGGATGTCATCTAATCCAACTTCTTCATGTTACAGAAAAAGAAAAGTGATATACTAATATTCTCAGTGTCAAAACTAAGTTTCAAACTTAAGATGTTTGCCCCATTTCGCTTTGCCTGCACCCCTTTGTCACCAATGAAAGCAAACTAAGCAGCTTCAAAAGCACAGTTCATCTAGAATCTAACTTTGTCTACTGTATTGACTGCTCTGTTCTTTAATGTGGAACATTGGATCAGTCTTCCTTCACCATCACCATGTTGCTGACTTTGAAAGGCTTCTATTATTATAACAAGCAGTGACTCCAAATTCTAGGTATGGGGGGGTCTTTGTTTGGTTTTGCATGTCCCCTCTCCCCACCCATGTCCCTATCTGTGACCATCTACGTTATCAGTACTATTTATCTTGCCATTTAAAATTTTCCTGCTTTTGTTTCATTTCTTCCCCAATGTACTTGAAAACGAATAATCTTCACAGCAGGTTTTCTGATCACATTTATAATCACAATTTTATTTGCTCTTCAAACTGAACATTTTTGTCCTAAAAAGGTTTTTGGTCAAATATTGTGAGGCCTGTGATATTAACTATTATATATTCCGATTACCTTGTGTTTGTAAAGCATTTTACATTTTACAGAGCACTTTGATTCTTCTTATTTTTTCATTTATTTAGCCACTCAGTTCACCTAAATATTTATTGAACACCTATTGGAACCAAGGTGTTGCAGTTTATAATGACAAACACAAATAGTAATAATTCGGGCTTGTAAACTGATAATTACAATCCAATACAATCCTCAAACCAGACTTTGCAAGCAGATAGGATCACTATTATTCTATCAATTTCCAACTCCAATTTTCTCTTCTACTTAAATCAGAAACTATAAAGTATTTGCCTGAAAATGTTTCTGAAATATCATACATCATTGCACGTCTGTGTTGTTTGCTCTGTTGGATAGAATCTGTTAATTTTATTTATGAGAAGAAAAGTCACTCAAAGGTGTCCCTGACCCAGCAAGACTTTCCAATTCACTTGTGTTCTCACCAATCAGATGCAGTGGTTTCAGTTGGACTTTCTTGCACCAATAATCTGTTGTGGCTTTTTGAATGACTAATATTACTGTTTTAAGGTATTCTGAAGCATCAGTTATCAAAGAAGCATTTGCACTTTAAGTGTGTGTGGTTGCTATGTCATTTATTAGATCATCTCAGGTTTTCTCAGCCTAGAAACTATTGACATTGTAGGTCTGATACTTCTCTTTGGGGGTAGGGGTACATTGTAGGGTATGTGGAAGCTTTCGTGGTTTCTTTTGACTAGATAGTGGCACACACACATGTTACCTCCCATTGTGACAACTAGATGTTTGCTGACATTACCAATATCCCCAGAAGTGGGGGTTAGGGGAATGGCTGGCTTAATTTCCTCTCATTAATACTATTATATTACCTAGTGAGCAAAATGTATCAGGACTGAAAAGAAAAGTTTTCTTATCATTTAATGTTCATCCTACATAGTTTTGTGCTCATAACAAATCTTAGAATTAGAAGGAACTACAAAAGCCACACACAGGTCAGTCACAATCCACCCTTATCCTAATCTGTTTCTCCATCTCTTAGTTTCACAAATTTATTTGAGAAAAGATCGAAAGGTAGATTTTTCTATGGAAACTTGGAAATGGACTTTGTTGTAGCTAGAAATAGGGTTGTTTGGTGATTGCATTTTACTGCCGTAATAGCTACTGCTATGATCTTTGCTTTCTGTACAGGGACTTGAAAATGAAGTCATACAAGTTTAGTATCTCAGAGACCTCATGTTAGAGAATTTTCTTTTGAGCATTTCACACATCTACACACACAACTTATTTTTTATTCTTTGCCTCAAAATGTGCATAGAAGTTGAAGCTTGGTACCTCTAATTTTAAGTATGCCTGGATGAGCATTCTATTTCTGCTTTCAGTTTTTTGACATTTTCTTGTTTGTATTATCAGAATATTTTGTTCCATTACCTAGTCAGCTCTGGGCTTAAAGCAGTACTGGTGATAATGATTTCTTATTGTCCACGTTGGAAAAAAAATTTTTGATGGTCTCAATTAATAGAAAATTGGAAAATTTAGAGCTGGATGGTTTAAATCTGTCAAGCCAAAGTTTGTACTCATTTGCTGTGCCTTACGTCAGTTCTCCTGTAGGGTCAGTGATTTCCTAGGGATAACTTTGAATCCAATCAGTTGTACTGGTGTTTATTCTTCACCAATTGGAAACTTGGTGAAGTTAAATAAAGACAACCTATTCCCAGAAATATCAACAACTCCCATCAACTGAAATATCAGGCCTCGCTTTCTCTTTTTCTAAAAGACCAACCCAGATTTCGAAAGCACTCATGATTATTTACTACAAACTGCTAATATAAATACACAAGTGGAAGCCTTGATTACGAAGTCTATGGCTATAGAATATTAACAAGCATACCCAGAAAGAGCTCTCATAAGACAATCAGAGAAATCAGAAAACTCCAATCTTAAGAGACCCTCAACCATGTCTGTAATTTTCCATGCTGTCATACCAGACAACATGGCATTCTTAAGGTTTTGATTATGTTGATCTTCTAACTTCAACATAAATTGTACTGTAATACATCTGCCTATTTATTGCCTGACATAACTTTTAAACCATCTAATGTCCACTGTTCTAACAATGATTACTGTAGAGAAAGATAATAATTACTCAAGTAAAATCACATAATGTCTGGAATCAATTTTTCATAACAAGTTTATGGAGTACATCATCATTGGCTTCTCAATAATACACTTATTATGAATGAACAAATTATATCTAAAAGAGAAAAATACTCAAAACTTATTATTATAAGCTAATTTCCAGCTCTTTGTTGACAATGAAAGATTCTGTTACTTTAAATACAGGTTAAAAGGCTTGAAAAAATTAAATGCAATTCATAAATTGGTACTCATCTTTTTCTAATTGCTAAGACTTCTTAACATTTGGGACTTACTCAAAAAAATTATTTCCTAATGAAATAACATACAAAATTTTGACTTGGCAGACAGTAATACTATATTCATTTTTACTCTGATTTAAAAATCTCAATGACTTCTCTTCATCCCACTGGAGTTTTGATTTTTAATAGCAGTCTTTGTTTTGCCTAGCATACAAAAATATATATTTATGACCAAAGTATCACTGATCTTGCAACTGTAAACCTTCTGTGCCTATCCAACGAATACATAGCATGAAACTAATTTTAGGAGTTTGTTATGTGGGGAGAGATATAAACATAGAGGTGGGTGAGTGGAGATGACTTATGGGGGGGAAAAAAACAACAAAAATCTAAATGTACTATCAGCAGTTTTCGACTTCTTCAAAGCCATGTGCGAATAAATATTCAGTGAGGATCAGCTTAAATTTAGGTCATTCCAACATTCAGACACTGGAGCACAGATTCTGCAATCAATGCTAAAAGACATGTGACATACAGAAAGCAAAGGAAGTGCCCATTAGTCCAAATGAGCCATCACCAACTTGTACCTCTTCTGTGGTATCCATCCTGACATCATGGATGCCCTCACTCTAGGGAATTGGGTTACTTATGATCATGGCATGACCAAAAAAAGACTTTCCATTTATCTTCCTCTGACTTAAAAGGCATGACCATGTTCTTTGGTTTCGTATTTTCCAGAAACCATAAGCCAGCCAATCACACACAAGCAATAAAATAAAATAAAAATAACTCTCCTGAAGAAAACATAAGAGGGGGCACTTTCCTCTCTGGACCCAGAGCTCCATCTCTAGGAATTGTGACTGTTTCAGGACCCAGACTCAAGTGCTATTGTCTAGACACTGTGATGAAGCTTCAGAAACCATGTGAAAGGTGATATGAGTGAAAACATACTCCAATTGTCATAGGTATACCATGGAAATCAAAACTCAAATTTAGTGTCTTGCAGCAAGTAGGCGACTCTGAAAACAACATTAAACAAAATCAGAGCTTCACTTGCAAAGAAATGCTAAAATCATCTTAGGGAAATCAGTGTAGTCTGTTTAGACACAAACGCTTTGTGTATGCCATAACTTCATGTCGGGGGCCCTCGCAGAGAAAACGGGGAGTCTTTTCATTGATTGGTCAAAACAGATCTCTCATTTGCCTGATTTGAAGTATTTGAGCAGTGTCTGGGAAGTACATTATTTTCAGGGGAAAAAAGGCGACAGCCTTTTTTACGTGCCAGCTGGGATCATGGGAACTTCAAATGCCAGGAATTTACTACTGTTTCTGGTAATTCTGTTTGTAGTCACTTAAAATGTTGAAGTGTGAAAAGAGAAGTTGGGCACTTCAGGGGAGGGAGGAGACTGTCCATATTTTATGCCAGTTGCACCAGCATGCAGAATATTTGTAATGCATTTCAAAGTGGATATAATTGGACCCTTTGTCAGCGTCACAAAGCTCACCCGGGCGCTGTTAAAAGAGAACACTGAGGGGAATCTGACCCGGTAAACCCAGTCAACCTCAAACAAAAGGACAGACTGTGTGGGTGAGCACTGCACATGGTCAGTTCATTTCTCACTGTTCTCGAAAGTCCTGTGTGCCAAACCAAGGACGTGTCTTCCAGGTGAAGGTTAGTTTTCCAAAACTTCATTAAAGCTGGGCTTGGAAAACGGAGCATTTTGAACTTATTCCACTCCTCTGGGCATCCTTCCTATTTCCTCTGCCGTGTCAATGAGACATTCCAAGACTGCATTTTGTCATGCTAAAATAAAATACACATACTTCCCAGTGACCTTTTTTGAATGTACCTGAGCCTGCAAATGTAAAATCAATTGTATCTGAGTTTGCACTAATAGTGTCTGAGAGCAAAAGAACTGTGACTTCCACTGGAACTCTTTGCTCAAATTCAGTAATTCAGATGCTACGTTCTTCTGCAAGCTTCCTGATTATTTTCGCCATAAGATTCATTATCTAAGTTTGAATGTATTTTCTTACAGTCCATTAATTTGACATCTATCTTTTATCTGGAGATATTATGATTGCAATAATTCATTCATGTTTTCTTTACACAGCTTCTTAAACCAAGTTTTTCTGCAATTATTCTGGTTCTGCTTACAATGTTGGGGAAATCTTAATTTTTTTTCCTAGTCATAATTTGTTAAGAAATTCAGTGTATTGACTGACACAGTGACATAATTCATCTTAAAAGGCATAGAAGCTGGTGGGGACCAAATGTAACCTGTGTTCTCGCTGTTGATTGCTATTTTCAGAATTAAATCATGTTTTTCACTTACAGTTGGAGTCAACAAATTTGGGATTTTAGAAGGGGAAGAAGGGAGCTATTTGTGTAATACTGCTGTCATATTTGACTACATATTAAAAACAATAAATGAGCATTTTGTTTTAATTTCTTAAATACCTTGTCTTTCAATATACTTTTGTTCCCTTTCTTTCACGAATTTTCAAGACATTTTACCCCTTGTAGAGGAAATTCTGTGTGCAGAGTCCAGACCCATAAGGCTAAACACATCATAGAATATTCTTTTGCTTCTAATCCTGCCCTGTTGTGAGGACTGACACCAGCTTGCCTAGGTCACTAGGCTTTATGAACTCCTCTGATTTTCCAAATGAGTTCCAGAAGGTTCTCTAGGACTGCATCTCCCTTTTCCCAAACTAGAAATGATTGTATCTAATTCTTAGGAACTTTTGGACGTGTGCCTCAGGTAATTTATGTGGAATGTGTGAAGTGAGATGTCTCTGATTCCGAATATTCCTCCTCTGTTTCCTAATCCTCCACTCTTGGCCCGTCCTTTTACCGACACCAAGTATGCACTGACCTGAACGCACGACCAAGGAGCACACACGGTACCCAAAGCTGATGGGAAATTCAGTCACTGGCATTCCCTGAGCAGTGACTGTATGCAATTCAATTATGATTTTTTTTTAAGTCTTACTCTATATGGATCTTTTGGACCATATTTATTTAACTGTGATATCATGGAGTAAATTCAGAAGTGCTATTTTAAATGGTGCAAATTTTCTTTATGATGCCACAAAGGAAACATTATTAATCATGCAACTGTGTTAATCATTTAAAGTTGTGAATCGTGCAACTTTCTCCGAATAGAAAAACATGAGGGCAAAGTTTTTAAAGAATCACTTAATGCATGCTATTTCTTTAAATAAATCAGTATTGGCCGGGCACAATGGCTCACATCCGTAATTCTAGCACTTTAGGAAACACAGATGAGAGGATTGCCTGAGTCCAGGGGTTTGAAATTAGCCTGGGCAACTTTGCGAGACCTTGTCTCTACAATAAATCAAAAAATTCACTGGGCGTAGTGTGTACCTCTAGTTCCAGCTACTTGCAAGGCAAAGAAGGTTGAGGCTGTAATAGTCATGAGCATGCCACTGCACTCCAGCCTAGACAACAGAGTGAGACTTCAACTTGATAAATGATTGATACATACATAGATAGATAGATAACATCACTATAAGTAAAAATGAATCATATGTTGAAGAAAAAATGCTGACAATCACATATCTTTTAAATGATCTATAGATTTATCTCTTATAAATCTAGAGACCAGATCTTCTCCTTACAAGGTTTTTTCTTCCAAAGCACTGTTTTCAGAAACAGTGTCTTCTAACATGCAGTTCTGAATTTCTCCCCTTCAGTTAATTTAGCAAACATTTATTAAATGATGATTCTGTGCTATGCAGTTTGGAACAAGGACCACACACACACACACAAAAGTCAAGACTTTGCTTGCAGGTAGCCTACAGGTAATGGAGGGGACACAAAATTTGAATAATATAGCAAATCAAGAAATGTAGGTCCCAGGATAGAAATACTTACACAATACAGTGAATTGACAGAGGAAGAAATAGTCAATGCCATATGGAAAAGGCCAGGAGCTCTCATAAAGCAAGTGACGTTTAAACTTAGTCTTGATAGGTGAGTAGGCCTTCACCAGGTCACAGCCCAAGTTTGCCAGGAAATAGGTGGACTTAGAGTAAATGACCAACTGTGGCCAGAGGGACCAAGAAGGCACACAAGAAGAGGAAGGTTGAAGAGTTCTGAGTCCAGTTAGGCCCTTCAGTTTAGAGTTGACCTTCTAAACAATTGATGTCCTGGAAGTTTTGAAGAACCCCAACTATTTTAGAAATACTGCACCCCTGTCAATGGAGTAATGGATGCGTTGCGTGGCAGAAAGCAAAGAGGTCATTCTGGAGATGACTGCTCTCAAATCTGACTACTGCTTCAGACAACTATCCCTTAGTTCTCTGACCTTTGGCTCCATATATTCTTAATCATCCTCTACAAAAAAATCCCAAGCCCATCAGTAGATGTGCAATGCTCCTCATCCCTCGCCGCCACTCCTTCGAGCAAAGTATATATATCTTTTTCCCAAACTACAGCACGATACAATTAGACAGATTCTCATGTGAAATCAGCCTAACCTACCCAGGTTTACCCATCTCTTATGCCAGAATTCCCATTTCTAAAAACCCAGAGAAGACTGGGCATAGTGGCTCATGCCTATAATTCTAGCACGTTGGGAGGCCAAGGCAGGATTGCTTGAGTCCAGGAGTTTGCTACCAGCCCGAGCAACATAGTGAAACCTTGTCTCTACAAAAACTAAAAATAAATAGCTAGGCATGGTGGTGCACACCTGTAGTCTGAGATATTTGGGAGGCTGAGGCAGAAGGATCTCCTGAATCCAGGAGGTTAAGGCTATACTAAGCTGTGATTGTGCTACTGCACTCCAGCCTGTGTGCCAGAATGTGACCCTGACTAAAAAAATAACAAAAGTAAAAACTGATAGCAATGCAGACAGCCAGCACTGCCTAAGTTGGAGGTTAACTTTCCTCCACAATGATGATAAAACAAGAGAACAACACATCTCATCAATTTCCTTCTGGTCATCATAGACTCATTATTAATTAAATGATTTGAGATCAGTGTAGAGAGGTTTGAATTTATGTGGTCCCAAAAATAAATGACCTAACAATTTCTTCTACTAGTGTTAGTGCTTAATTCATTGGGTTGGCATCACAATTAATAACTTAGTAAATGCTCATTCAGGAGTATCTAGCATCATTAGAAGCTCAGCAAATCTGAATGAAGGAAAGGAATTGGAAAGATCAAATGGTTTCACATTGAGTTGGGGACCAGAGGACTCACCTTCAGCTCCAGTGGCAGTCTGAATGTGAAGATGGACAGAAACTAAAGACAAAGTCTTCAAGGTTTTAAGCCATCTGCAGGAAGCAGATTTCAAAGGGTGAATGCATACTACTTCTAGTTAATTTGAAAGTATAGTAAAGTGTTTCAGAGCTCTTCAAGGAAGCAGATAAATATCTGATTTAGTCATCAGGGAAACTATAGAGATATCTGTCATAAAGGAGGCCATTTGGTCCCCATGACCTGGTTCTGTGTTTAAAGATCAAGCCTGGTTGTTCAAGTGCATTCATACCATAGAGGAGTCTGGCTTGTGCCTTGGGGAGATGTAAGAAGCTGATAGAAGAACAGAAACCAAGAGGTTCGTTATACTTTAGGGTTCCCATTTACAGAGAGGCAAATTTCATATGTGTCCACTGTTAGGATGTGGAGGGTGCAGCACTGCCGGAACTGGCATGCTGGAGATGCGCACTGGTAATGAGAGATCCAAGTAATCCAAAGATTTGCAACACACAAAAAGATGAAGGAAGAAAAATTTATTTAAGAAGAAAGATCACTTTCCCATAGACAGGAAAAGGGCCAGAACGGTAAGATAAGTGTGGTCCCATAGCCCTCGAGCCCCCAGCTTAAATCCTTTCCCCTAGAGATGTTGCGATCAGGTAGACATGACTGCCATGACTTCCTTGTTGACTACTTGTGGATGTCTTGGAGACCCTGAAAGGGGAGTCTTGGTCACCAGGTACCCAGTCACACAGTCTCATCACCCTCAGGAGTTTGTTTTAAGTTTACAATGGACCCATACTGGTCAGAGAGAGATCTGGGTTTCTTGAAAGACTGTCATCAAGGTGAATCTTTACCTAGAGTATGCATTTCTCCAGGACACAGTTCCTACTTTCTCATGGTGTTAAGATCTAGGAACAAAAAATGGCTTCTTGCTCTTGGTCCATCCCTTCACCCACCACTACCCTTGGGCACAGTGTGAATACAGGAAGGGCAGATGAGATTGCAGAAATAGAGAAAAGATAAATATGCAGGGCTGGGTGTGGTGGCTCACTCCTGTAATCCCAGCACTTTGGGAGAATGAGATGGGAAGATTGTTTGAGGCCAGGAGTTCATGAGATGCCTGGGCAACATAGCAAGACCTCTGTCTCTACGAAAAACAAAAAAAGTTAGCCAGGCTTAGTGGCTCACCTGTAGTCCTAGCAGACCCTGTTTCTAAAAGAAAAAATAAATGCAGATAGAAAACTACTGCCTCAGCTAATTCTGATCTTCCTGTGCCAGGCAGTAGGTGTGTTATCTACACACCTGCTTCTCCACATCAAAATGTAAGGCCATTAGAGCTTTCAGAAATTTAAAATATGTGACAAAGAGAAAACCAATGAGAGCTGCATAGAGTTTACAACTTCAGGATATACAGAAACCCCAGCCTCAATCTGATGGACCTATTATTTTCTGTGAGCTGCTATCCCTTTGAAGACTCACAGATATACTTGGTCTTCCAAAGTAAATATGCTTTAGAAATGCCAGCATCTCTAGATAAATGTTAATTGACCCCTTTTTAATGTGTATTATTCTAATGGCTGCTACAAACTTTACTCAGAGCTTTTGAACTTCTCCCAGGTAGTCCCCTGACATTTTTTATGGTAAACTTTGCAAACATTATGGGGTTGCAGAATCACATTAAGCTCTTTTGCTCCCCAGAATTTCTTTGTACAATTGCAACTTAGATTTCTTTCCAAAAGGATTCATTGTGGCATGAGTCTTGATAAAATGTGAGGCAAATTTTTCCTGCTGGAGTTTGGCTGTAAGCCTCCAGAATGAGCTGCATAAATTATTCTAAATGCCATAGAAGCTTGCATCTTTCTAGAATGTTTTAAGTCTGCATCAGGATGCCTGGAAGTAAGATACTAAACAAGCAAGAGCACATTGCAAAAAAGAGAAATACTGACTCACAACAAACAAAAAACAGCAACAACAAAAACCACAAAGAAACAAAACGTTCTTGGTAAAACAGTGTCATTTGGAATTTAATCAAAAGTCATCTTCTTGAGGAAGAGTATGTTTTTTGAACAAGACCAGATCCCAGAAGGTTAAACAGAAATAGGACCGATAATAAAAGAGCATCTCTGTCAGAGAGAAGAATGAAAATGAGGGCGTTGATTTCACAGGAGTCGCCCCTGTCACATATAAAACAATAAACCCAGGCGGAGGGTGTGTATGCCTGAAAGGTGGAAGGAATCCATGCGGGTTTCCTGTTGCTCTGCTTTATGGCCTGATGTGAAATTTTATTGAGGCACTGGAAGGGAAGTTCATTTACTTCAGACAGATTGCTGCAGTCAGTCTAATTTCCTTGACATAAAACCACAACAAACACCTGACCTGTCCATCCCCATTCAGAGGCTTCAAGACATTCAGCTCCTCCAAAACTGGAAGAAAGGTCCATTGGTCATTGGTTTTGTCTCTCTCATAAACATCAAATCAAGACCCCGTATCATAAAGAGCCAACTGGGGAGCAGTTGCTCTCATGTTTCATATATTGATATCCTGAGACAAATTTCCTCTCTCTGCCAATAATACATAAGGTCATCTGATATCTATCCCTGTAACAATTAAGGGAACAAGGTCCGTGACATTGCGCCACTGATATCGCAAAGCCTGGAATTCTTCATCTTACAAAATGAGTATTAAAAATAGCACTTACTTAATAGGATTATTATGACAAATGATGATAGAAAATATTTGACTTAGTGTTCTACCATAACACGCAACAACAGTTAGTTCTGCTATCATTATTGTTGCCTATAAATGATGCAGTGATCTTGGTAGCAAAAATGCTGTCTTAGTCCCTGTGAAGATAAATTTAAGGGAAAAGCAGAGAGGAACAATTAACTGGATGAACAGGTTGCAAAATAAGCAATTTAAACTAGAAATTGCATGGGAGAAAGACTGTTTCCTTTACGGTCTTGTTACACATCTTCCCTTTGAGTTTCATTTCTTTCCAACATTTATGTCAGTATCATCTTTTCCCATTCCAATAAATAAAAAGGGAAAAACTGACCATAAAGTGATGAAAAATTAAATACCATCAAGTCTGTACTAAAAATAGATAGTGGGTTATAGAATTCGCAAAGGTACTTGTTTTGTCTTTGTTCATTTGTTAGTTATTTATGACTTTACAGAATAACCAAAGAAAGTTTCTGTTATTTTAAAAACTACTTTTATGCTTTTGCACCTAATTTATCTGTTTGCAAAATGAGCAAAATATTTCCAACATCTCAAAGTTGTTTAAAAGAAAATTCCTAAGATGTAAAATGTTTTAAGTTTGTGCAAACAAACTTTCCATTGATAGCATAAGTCATAGATTCCAGCCTCTGAAGCTTTTTACCCACAGAATATTTCTGAAACGAAATATGTGGTGGGTTTTCCCCACACCGACCAATTCTCCAATTTTCTGAACAATCGGGTGTCCTACCATTCAATTCAATCCTGACACCACCCACAGTTAACACAGACCCCCCGCAAGTCAAGAGCTCAGGTTCACAAGACTGCTCCCATGGGAGACACCAATAATAGCACGTCTCAGGCCGCTCACCTTTCTAACTGACCAGCCATAAATTGGGAATCTCCACGACATACTCCTCAGGTTCAATCATTTGCTAGAACAGCCCACAGATGTCAGAGAAACAGTTTACTTAACGGTTATCAATTTATTATAAAGGATATAGCTCGAGAACAGCCAAATGAAAGAGATGTATAGGACAAGGTATGGGATGAGGACACAGACTGTCCATGACCTCTCCAGTTACGCTCCTTGTACTTCCATGTGTTCGTCAACCTGGAAGCTCTCAGAATTCCATTGTTCAGGGTTTTTTTACGAAGGCTTCATGACCCAGGAATGATAAATCATTGGCCATTGGTAGTTGACTCCACCTCCATCCTTTCACCCCTCCCTGAAAGTTGGGAGGTGGAGCTAAAAGTTCTACGCCTTAATCATGTCTTGGTCTTCTGGTGACCAGCTTTATCCTGAAGGCATCCAGGAGCCCACCAAGAGTCACCTCATTGGAACGAAATGTGC
Organism: Carlito syrichta; assembly: GCF_000164805.1. Classification (NCBI taxonomy): domain Eukaryota; kingdom Metazoa; phylum Chordata; class Mammalia; order Primates; family Tarsiidae; genus Carlito; species Carlito syrichta. Next base: position 141,090 of record NW_007246695.1, on the reverse strand, counting down.
CTGTTACTCCAATCACTCAGGAAATTCCAAGGGCTTTAGGAGTTCTGTGCCAGGAACCAGGATAAAAACCAAATATATATTTCTTACAGTGTCACACAGTCTGCATGAGTCAGGGACCTTCACCACTCACTTCTCCTGCAACATGTGCTCCTGCTTGCAATGATAAGAATGCATCTCTCATGCCTGTAATCCCAGCACTGTGGGAGGCTGAGACAAGAGGATTGCCTGAGTCCACAGGTTTGAGACCAGCCTGGCTGGTCAACAGGGCGAGACCTCGTCTCTACAATAAAAATAAAATAAAATGAAACATTTTAAAAGAATGCATCTGCACAGAGACCCCTATCACTCAGGAAACAACTCCAAGCAGATGTCCCTTTGTAGTGGAATAGTAAGTTCACCTGGGAAGAGCAAACAGATTGCAAGTCCTCTAACTCAAGAACTGGATTTTTATTTGCTTTCAAGAATGAATTTCAACTTCCAAGAATGAAAATACTGCTTCACGTGCTGGAAATTGAGTGATGTGTTTATTTCACAAGTACTTGTTTTCTTGCGCCAAGCACTGGTCTGAGCACTCTATAGATATGAAGTTACTTGTCTATGGCCATACCACCCTGAATGCACCCAATCCCGTCTGAAGTTATTTAATTCTATTATAATCTTTCTGAGGCAAGGGCTCTTATGAGCCCTATGTTACAGAAGAGGACAGGAGGAACTGAGTGCTTAAGCGACTATCCCACAGTCACCCAGTAAGGAAGAGGCAGAGACTACATGCAAACCTGAAGTCTCTGCTCTTGGTCACTATGCTGGACTTTCTTTGAAACAAAACCATGAAGAAAAAAAAAAAGAAAATCCTTGTTCTTATGTGTTTAATTTCTAGTGGGAAAAGACAGACAATGAAACAGTTACCAAATGGTAATATCTATCTACATTGTAAATTAGAAAGTAAATGTTACACAGAAGCTGATTTGTTATTTATATTTTTATTTTTATTTTTTTGAGTTGGAGCCTCACTCTGTCGCCCAGACTGGAGTGCAGTGGCCACTCCCGGCCACTGCAGCCTC